>NC_029781.3:74771920-74782856 GCF_000817695.3 Arachis duranensis
AAACCCCTAAAATCTATAAACCGAAGTATTTAAACCTCGGGTCGTCCTCCCTAGGAATTACAATAAAGTGTCTTGTTATTGGTTATGAGATATTTTGGGATTTTTAAGATTTTAGACAAGAAATATAAATGGCAAAGAAAATAAACTAACAACTAACAAAGCTCTTGGCAAGATATGAGTACTAGAAATCCTATCCTAGTTATCCTCCTCAATTGTGATGAGAATTGTTCATTGCTCCCACTTAGTTAACCTCTAACCATGGAGGAAAGTCAAGTGGATGAATCAATTTGATTCCTCAAGTCCTAATCAACTCCTAAAGGAAAGACTAGCTTTAGAGGCATTCAAATCAATTAGCAACTTCTAATTATCAATCAACAAAAGGATTATATAACTCAAGAGTCACTAATTACTCTACCTAGGCCAAGAGGAACAAAAACCTACACTAAAATCCAACCAAACATTTCATCAAACACTTGGAAGGCAATGAAAGAAAAAAACATTTTTTTATTTGTAAGACTAAAAGGAATCAACAACCAACAATTACTAAGAATTAACAAAACAACAATCAACAACATCACAATCACATGAATTATCTCAAATTGCATTATTGAAAGGAAATAAAGGAACAACAATCTATCCAAAACAAAATGAAGAATTACAATTACTAAAACACATAACTAGAAAGAGGAAGAGAAGAAGATTAAGAATTGATAAAGGAAAATTGAATCAAAGCATGGATTAAACCTAGATCTAAGAAGAGAGATTAACCTAAACCTAATCCTAATTCTAATTCTAGAGAGAAGTGAGAGCTTCTCTCTCTAGAAACTACTTCTAACCTAATCCTAGTGTGTTTTTGAATGTGTATGGACATGTCCTTTTTAATCCCCTTCAATCCTTGGCTTTTATGTGCATTTTGGTGCCAAAGTTGGTTGCTGAAACCTCCCCAAAATCGCCAGGCACGTGTTACATAAATGAGGTCATGTGCCCTCATCGGCGCGTGCGCGCATGGTACGCGTGCGCGTCCTTGGCCTATTTCGCAATGTGCGCGCGAGCGCCTTATGCGCGTACGCGTGCATGACCTGGATCAATTCTTTGGCTTTTTGTGCTTCTCTCCACTTGTATGCTTCCTTCCTTGCTTCCTTTGATCCATGCCTAGCCTATTTCAATCCTGTAATTACTAGCAAACACATCAAGGCATCTTATGGAATCAAAGAGAAATTAGAATGCATCAAAATAAGGATTGAAAAGCATATTTTTACACTTAAGCACAAATATGGGAGGGATAACAAAACCATGCTAATTCATAGGCTAAATGTGGCAAAAGGTTATCAAAATACTCTAAATTCAATACACAACAAACCGTCAAATTGGGGTTTGTCAACCTCCCCATACTTAAACCTTAGCATGTCCTCATGCTATATTAAGAAGGAACTAAGGGATATGACATTTATTGAATGCAACTAAACTATATGAATCCTATCTAAACACAACTACCTAAAATAAATGCAAATGCCAAATTCAAACATATCAAATTGCCAAGAGAGCATGTGTAAGCACAAGGGCTAGGCAATTGGAATTAATTCCAAACCACAATTGTATTGAATTGTCAGAAGAAATTAAACTTGCAAGAATATGGATAATATGGGTGAACACATGTGATTGAACTTTTGAACCCTTACCGGATTGTGTATCCGCTCTATTCACTCAAGTGTTTAAGGGTCAATTCACTCAATTCTCTTCTAATCAAGCTTTCCAAAATTTGATTTTCTTCTAACAATCAACATTTATTCAATGCATGCATACATTCATCATGAGGTCTTTCATTTAGGTTGTAATGGGGTTAGGGTCAAGGTAGGATCATTTATGGTCAAGTGGACTAGGATTTGAATCTTTGATTAGCATAGACTTCCCCACCTAACTATGTAATGTCCTATACAAATTCAAACTATTCTAACTACCCATTCTTCACTTTTCTTACATATTCATGTATTCCCTATTTGATTCATAACACTTATACACTGATTTCTTTTTATTGACTTCACTTTGGGGCATTTTATCCCCTTTTCATTATTTTCTTTGTTTTGTCTTTCTTTTTTTTCTTTCTTTTGCTTTTATTCCCTTTTCTTTTCATCATTTTTTTCTTTTTTTTTCTTTTTTTTTCTTTTGTCAAACTATATACAAGAACATCAATGCATAAGGTCTATTCATTTGATCAATACATGAGTATGTACCCAGTTCCTAAACATGCAAGTGTACTACCCCTTTTATCCCATCCAATGTTCCCAAGCCTCACCAACTTGAATAATAAACAATCTCACTAGCCTAGGCTAATCAGAGATCCAAACAAGGACTTTTATTGGTTTTTCGCCTTGGGCTTATAATGAGCTAAAATGAGAATAAGTTGGTTAAGCATAGGCTCAAAATTGGCTAACAATGGAGAGTAAAAGGTTGGCTATTTGGGTAAGTAGGCTAATGAAGTAATGGCCTCAATCACATAAATGCATAAATACAAGAAATAGATGGACATATAGAATCAAGCAAATCAAGGATCACAATCATAGAAAGAGAGCAATTTCACACAAGAATGGAAAATAAGTGGTTATAAAATGTAACCACATCAATAGGCTCAAGTCTCACAAGCTTGTGTTCTTGGTTCAATACATGCTTCACAAAGTATGAAATTCAAGCAAGTTTCACCAAAAATTTTCTTTCAATCAATTGGGTTAATGCCCTATATTTAAACTCTTTGGAAAAATTCAATGTTTGACTAGGCATTGTTGTGATTGAAAAATCCAAAAAATTTTCTTAGTTTACCCTTTTCCTTTTTTTCCACTTTAAAACAATTTCTTATGCAAAAAGGGTGACTAAATATTTGCAATCCAAAATATGATTTCTAATCACAACCACAACTAAAAGTAAAGATAAACAAAAGTAAAGATAAACAAGAATGTATAAAGAGGGAATCCAACTAAAAGTACGAAATCTAGCATCCAAAATATCTAAAAAAAAAATATCCAAAAGCATCAAAGTAACTAAAACCCAAAATAAGCAATAAGAGTATCCAAAGCAAACTAGAAGTGCATCAAAATATATACAAAATGTGTGAAATAAGATAACTAGGCCAAAAAGTTCACCGGTTCCCAAATAATGCTACCGGTGCCCTCCCCACACTTAAAACCAAGCATCGTCCTCGATGCTAAACCGGAGGATCAGTGGGAGGTACAACGATAGGCGCAGTCTCTGGCTGTGGAACCGGCTCCTCATGAGTCTCTGGTGGCTCTGTAGTGGCAGGGGCATCTGTAGTGTCTGGGGCATCCTGCTGGACCGGCGCCTCCGCAGCCTCCTCCTGATGATCCTGCTCATCGGAGGCCGGAGAGTCGGGAAGCGGGGGCAGCTCAAGGCCCTGGGCCACAAACATCTGGTCAATCTGATCCAAACGGCGTCTGATATGGCATTTCTCACGCTCTAGGAATCGGAAAAGGCGCTGAACTAGGAGGTAAGTAGGCTCTGGTGCTGCTGGTGGATCAGTGGATGATGAAGGAGCTGCAGCTGTAGAAGATGATGGGGCAGCTGTAGGGGCTGAAGGTGAAGGTGTCCCCACAACAGCTCTGCCCCGAGAACGGCGTCTAGCAACTGGCCTCTCGTGCACCCAACCACCCCAGGGAATAGTAACCTCCCTGTCATCATCGTCAGGGGGCGGTGGTCGCACATCATCATCCGACCAAGGAACCTCAGCTAGGGCCGCCATACTCGTGACCAATGTAGGAAATGGAAGTAGGCCACGAATATGCGCCCGCCACATGCACTGTCTGATAAGCCTAGGGAAGGAGACCTCCTTCCCCTCCATAACACACCCAATAAGTAGAAGCATCTCCATAGGAATCTCGGAGAAGTGGGTGGTGGGAAGGACATAGCAAGCAAAGATCATCTGCCAAGTCTTGGCCTCTCTAGTTAAATGGGTAAACAACATCCCTTTCGGCTTGGTGTTGTTGGCATCCATAACCCAAGTAGCCTCTGGTAACCCAATAACAGTCCTGAGCGCCTCATAATCAAAGGTCATGCTGTGTATGGCTAACTCAGCCTGCTGATGGGCACACAGCTCATCAGGGACATGCCGGCACTGTAGTGCCTCCTCAATGGCAGTCTCAGTGATCATAATCTCCCAACCCCTCACCTGAACCGAATCCAATGTCGGACGGAAGAAGTTGCAGTAGAATTCCTTCACCCAAGAAACATTGATATCCCCCAAATCCCGGTCAACAAAATCAATACCCAAATCAATGATCCGACCAGAAATAGAACATCTCACATCCATCGGGAGAAGCAGCTTCTTCTCAATGTTGAGCTTTGTAGTCCGATATTTAGAAAACCGGAGCTCACAGTAGAGATTAGGGAATTTGTCCGGATTGGTGGAAGGTAACTGCTGATTTTCTTTGTCCACATCATTCAGTGGATTCTTGGCATAATTCTTATATGTGGAAGGAATAGAAGGGGTAGAGTGTTTTCTCTTTTTGGAGGTAGTGGCAATGGCTTTGCCTTTGTCCGTCATCCTGAAGAATATGATAGGATATATAAGACAATTAGCATATAGCAAAGAAGGCATGTTCAGGAGACAAATGACAAAAACAATCATGATGTTGCAATGGATATGCAAAAGTGAATCAAGCAAACCATAAGTGAACAATTGAACCAAAAGATATAATCCTCATCAGGGCAACAGTTCATATTTAAAAGGCAATAATGTCATCAAAATATAAAAGAATGGTTAAAGAATGTTAAAGAGGAGTGGAAGGTAATTAGTTAAAGGAGTTAGTGAGTTTAGAAAAGTAGGTTAAGAAGATGATGACATTTTTGCACAATTAAAAGGAAAAGATTGTGGTTCATGTTCACACTGGTTGTGCAAATCCGGGAAGTCAAAAGGAAAAGAAAGTTGCCCAAGTTTGAATTAAAGATCAAAATGAAACCAATTTCCTCGAAAATCGGGCAGCATTCCGGCTTAAAATTGGACGTTCCCGGATAGTAGAGTGGCACAATAAGCATAGAAAACAACATCAATTAGGCAAAGTGACAGTGATGTAGCATTCAGGCAACATGAATTGCATAAAAATCAGTCCGAAAATCAGCATGTAATATCCAAATAGCAGACAGCAAATAAGCACGAACGGAGCACTTATCAGGCCTAGAATCCTCTATCCAGCCCTAGCTACCTAACCACAAGTATATCTATCTATCCTAGCATACAGAATTTGAATTCGAACTAACTAACATACAATAGACTAACTAACATACATGAACAATAATAAAAAAACAGAAAAATACAGAAACGGAGCAGGAACCTGGGAGCAGTGAAGAACTAAGAATGGAAAGGAAACTGGGTGGGGAAGGCAGTGCCAGGAGCAACAGAGGCATCACGTGCGCCGCCGTGGATGGTGGCCGGAAGGGTGAGTGGCTGCGGTGGTGGAGGTTCGGCCAGGAGAAAGAGGAGAGAGGGAAAGAATGAGAGAGAGAGAGAGTGAGAGAGGAAAGAGAGAGATGGGCTGCCGGCGGTAAAGACGGGGGCGGCGGAGATGGTGGCGCGGTAGAGGTTTGGCCGGGAGGAGGAAGAGAGAGTAAGTAACTGAGGGAGAGGAGGAAGTGAATGAATGAAAGAAGGAAGGCCGGGGATGATGATGGTGGCGGTCGCGGTGGTGGCTGACGGCGTAGCAGAGGTGGTTATGTGGGATGAGAGGAGGAAGAAGAAAACGGAGGTTGAAGAAGGGAAGTGCGCGACTGCACAGTGTGCGTCGCGCATTAGGGTTATCATATTTTTAAATCGACGCGAGCGCGCACCTTGCGCGTCCGCGTACATTAAGAAAACTCGGAACCTACGCGTGCGCGTACAACGTGCTTACGCGTGGATGAGTGGAATAGGAAGTGACGCGTGCGCGTACAACGTGCGCATGCGTGCATCAGACTGGGCCTGAAGCTCAGAGTGGGCTTGAGGCACGCCCAACTCTCGGGTCCATGGCCTAGAGTGGTGGCAGCACGCATGGACGTGCGCGCGGCAAGTGCGCGTCTGCGTACATGGTTAAGTTATGAAACGGCGCGTTGGCGCGATGTGTGCGCTCGCGCAGGGTGAGTTGGGCCTGGGGCCTAAAGTTAGCCCAGAGCCGGCTCAACTCTCTGGAGTTTGGCTCAAAAACCTGCAGCAGCGAATCGGCGCGGACGCGGCAAGTGCGCGTCCGCGTGGATGTCCATGTTCCTAAAAATGGCGCGCACGCACGTATGGCGCGTCCGCGTGGGTCGAGTTGGGCTCAGAGCATAATGTTTGCCCACGGGAGGCCCAACTCTCTGGTGTTTGGCTCGTGGTGCATGCTCACAAGGACGCTTGCGCGTGCGTGGCGCGCTCGCGTCCACCCCCCCTTCTTCTTCTTCTTCTTTTTTTTTTTTCAGAAAACAAACTGCTGGGTGCCACCCTTAGTGTTCACAACTCTTATTCACTCAACCATCATACAATTCACAAGAATGCAATTTTGATATTATTCATCTACTACTAAACACAACATGCATATGACTAAGCTAACAATTAAATTGTACAAACAAATTTGTATGAAACATCTACCTATAATGGTAACTCAAATCACTTATTAAGTAAATGTAAAAGATTGGAAAGAGTTTACCATGATGGGGTGTCTCCCACCTAGCACTTTTAGTTTAAGTCCTTAAGTTGGACATTTGAGAAGCTCTTTGTCATGGTGGCTTATGTTTGTACTCATCCTTGAATCTCCAAGGATCTTTGCTTCTCAATTGGTTGACAGAATTTCCAACCATTTTTATTGAGCTTGGGCAGAATTCTACCCAAAATACGAGTCCCCATATTTGGCCTTCACATAGCGAACCGGGATCCCATATCTTATTTTCGCATCCATCCGTTAGTTGAGTTCCACGAATTTGTCGGACGGGTGGTTGACATGAATGTGGTGGACACACAGAATTCTCTTTACTCCACCAATACTTCCTTTTAGATCCATACAAGGTAATCATTGTCCCAACATCATCCCTATACCGTGAGACCTTGACCTTAATGAGCTTAACACCTACTTTCCAACCACTACACAAATCTTTCTTACTTTTAATTCCACACAGAGTTCTAAGTTGACCATCATTTTCAATCAAACCATATTCAAGTGAGAAATTAAAGCTTAGGGATGAGAGTTTTACCCACTTGAATGTTGTGTTGGATGGTGACTTGGGAAGGGAAGCTTCCCCACACTTAGACAATGCAAGATCTACCTCTTTGTGCTCCTCTTTGGTTGTTTTCACCTCTTCACAAGCTTCTTCAGGTTCAACCTTTTCCCTTTCGTTACATGGCTTGGTGTTGACATTTTATCTAATGGGAGGTGATTCAATTTTGGATAGGAATTCATCGATGAATGAGTTCATCTCTTGATCAACCTCTTCATATTCTTCAACTTCGATATACACCATGCCATTTTCGTTTTCCGTGGGAGGTTGTACACACTCTTCTATAGCTTCAACTCCATGTCCAATGGGAGAGGATTCCATTGTAGATAGGAATTCATCCATGATTGAATCCATCTCTTGATAAGCTTCTTCCAAGTCTTCCACGATGATATGCTTTGGAGGTTGCGCACCCTCCTCAACATCAATGTCAAGCTTCTTGGGAGAGTGCTCCATGATGCTACATTCCCATGGACTTTCAACATCCCATAGATCTTCAACCATTTCTTCCCGTTCTTCAATAACCATAGGCTCCTCCAATTGTTCCAACACAAAATAGCATCCCTCATCCCCCACCGGAGTTTTCAATCTCTCCTTCATTCTTTGCTCTTCAATTGATTCTCCATATGTGGCTAGGGAAGCACCTTGAGTGTTCAAACATTTGTAGGCTAAAGTATGCACTACCTTGGTCAAGTTAGTCACACACTCTAAGGTGTTCCTTTGCATATCCGCTTGTCCTTGAAGTAGCAAGGTAAGAGAATCATCTATTGGGGCTTGGGGTGAGTAGAAAGGTTCATTATTTTGGAGAGAGGGTTCATAGTAGGAAGGTGGTTCTTCTTGGTAAGGGTATGGAGATGGTGTGCATTGAGGTGGTTCTTGGTAGTAATCTAGATAGGTTTGTGGTGGTTCTAAAGGTTCTTGCTCATAGTGGTCATAAAAATATGGTATGGATGATTGGTCATATGATGGATGTGGATCATAGGAAGGTGCTTGGTATGGAAAGGCTTGTGAGTATGGTTGAGGTTCATGTTGAGGATGGGATTCGTAGGCATATGGTGGTGGTTCTTGAAAATCACAAGAAGAGTCATCATAGCCATTAAATTGACATGCATTAGGATGGAAATTATGCCTATAAGTGTCCGGAGGTTGTTGCCAATAGGAGTGATCAATTTCTTGAGGCTCCTCCCATCTTTGATGGTTCCATCCGTGGTACATGTTAGCATTGAAGTTCACATTCCCTACAACACAATTAGAACCAAACTCAAAGCCAAAGTGAGAATTCATAATGAGAGAACAAAATAAAACTAACAAAAATTGAGAAGCAAACAAAAGATAAACCTATTCACAATATTCACATATGTACAATAACCAATAACATAACACCATTGCAAATCCCCGGCAACGGCGCCATTTTGACGAACGGATTTTTGATAGTTTAGAATTTCACAAATGAATTCTCGTTGCAAGTATAGTTTCTAAACCAACAATAATCCTTTCATACAAAAGATTGTTTGTCACAAGTAACAAACCCCTAAAATTAATAACCGAAGTATTCAAACCTCGGGTCGTTCTCCCTAGGAATTACAATAAAGTGCTTTGTTATTGGTTTGAGTTGTTTTGGGGTTTTTGAGATTATAGACAAGAAATATAAATGGCAAGGGAAATAACCTAACAACTAATAAAGCTCTTGGCAAGATATGAGAACTAGAAGTCCTATCCTAGTTATCCTCCTCAATTGTGATGGCAAATTGTCCATTGCTCCCACTTAGTCAACCTCTAACCATGGAGGAAAGTCAAGTGGATGAATTAACTTGATTCCACAAGTCCTAGCCAACTCATAATGAAAGACTAGCTTTAGTGGCATTCAAATCAATTAGCAACTTCTAATTATCAATCAACAAAAGGATTATATAACTCAAGAGTCACTAATTACTCTACCTAGGCCAAGAGGAACAAAAACCTACACTAAAATCCAACCAAACATTTCATCAAACACTTGGAAGGCAATGAAAGAAAAAAACATTTTTTTATTTGTAAGACTAAAAGGAATCAACAACCAACAATTACTAAGAATTAACAAAACAACAATCAACAACATCACAATCACATGAATTATCTCAAATTGCATTATTGAAAGGAATTAAAGGAACAACAATCTATCCAAAACAAAATGAAGAATTACAATTATTAAAACACATAACTAGAAGGAAGAAGAGAAGAAGATTGAGAATTGATAAAGGAAAATTGAATCAAAGCATGGGAGTTGATAAAGGAAAGGTGAATTAAAGCATGAATTAAACCTAGATCTAAGAAGAGAGATTAACCTAAACCTAATCCTAATTCTAATTCTAGAGAGAAGTGAGAGCTTCTCTCTCTAGAAACTACTTCTAACCTAATCCTAGTGTGTTTTTGAATGTGTATGGACATGTCCTTTTTAATCCCCTTCAATCCTTGGCTTTTATGTGCATTTTGGCGCCAAAGTTGGTTGCTGAAACCTCCCCAAAATCGCCAGGCACGTGTTACATAAATGAGGTCATGTGCCCTCATTCGGCGCGTGCGCGCATGGTACGCGTGCGCGTCCTTGGCCTATTTCGCAATGTGCGCGCGAGCGCCTTATGCGCGTACGCGTGCATGACCTGGATCAATTCTTTGGCTTTTTGTGCTTCTCTCCACTTGTATGCTTCCTTCCTTGCTTCCTTTGATCCATGCCTAGCCTATTTCAATCCTGTAATTACTAGCAAACACATCAAGGCATCTTATGGAATCAAAGAGAAATTAGAATGCATCAAAATAAGGATTGAAAAGCATATTTTTACACTTAAGCACAAATATGGGAGGGATAACAAAACCATGCTAATTCATAGGCTAAATGTGGCAAAAGGTTATCAAAATACTCTAAATTCAATACACAACAAACCGTCAAATTGGGGTTTGTCAACCTCCCCACACTTAAACCTTAGCATGTCCTCATGCTATATTAAGAAGGAACTAAGGGATATGACATTTATTGAATGCAACTAAACTATATGAATCCTATCTAAACATAACTACCTAAAATAAATGCAAATGCCAAATTCAAACATATCAAATTGCCAAGAGAGCATGTGTAAGCACAAGGGCTAGGCAATTGGAATTAATTCCAAACCACAATTGTATTCAGGGGGTGATGGTGTTTTTGCGGAAAAATGAATTTCCAACACACAAATCCAACCGGCAAGTGTACCGGGTCGCATCAAGTAATAATAACTCACTTAGAGTGAGGTCGATCCCACAAGGATTGATGGATCAAGCAACTTTAGTGGGTGATTAGTTTAGTCAAGCTAACATTGAAGTGAAATTGAGTGAAATCGTAGCCAACAGAATTGTAAATGACAGGAAATTTAAAGTTGCAGAAAGTAAAATTGCAAGTAACTTAAATAACAAGAAAGTAAAATAACTGAAACTTAAATTGCAAGAAATGTAAATTGCATGAAAAGTAAAGGGGGTTGGGTGCTGGAAATTAAAATTCAACAGGAAAGTGTAAATAGCAATCAAACAGAGAAGTAAAAGGTGCAAAATCATGCAACAGATCTAAACAGAAAATGGAAATTGCTTGAAGAATTCTAAACAGAAAAGCAGTGCTTAATTTGCAGCAATTTAAAAGAATGTTGAAGATCTCAGGATTGGAGGAGACTAGATAACAAGTCTAGATCTCAAATCCTTCCTTGATCCAACA
>NC_029781.3:74783280-74787202 GCF_000817695.3 Arachis duranensis
AATTGGTGCGCCAGAATTGAGCTTGGTGCATAGGATGCTGCCCTGCCCTCGCAGAGGGCAGGGCAGGAAATTTTGGTGCTGTCAGGAACGTGCTTAGTGCGCCAGATGCTGCCAGAAACGTGCCATGGTGTGCCAGATGCTGCCAGGAACGAGAATTGGTGCGCCAGAATTGCTTCTTGGTGCGCCACACACAAGATTCTGCCCTGCCCGCGCAGAGGGCAGGGCAATGTTCCCTCTTTCACGTCCCGTGTTCGAAACATGGCTGTGGCACACATTTAATTAATTTCCTTGGTTTCTTGGCACGGCACTCAACCTTAAGTCCTAGCTTCCTCATGGTTCCTTGTTCGAGTCTTGTGGCATGCATGGGTGACATTTTTCCCTTGAATTTCTTCCTTAGAGAGCCCGGTAATGCCCTCCACAAGGTCAGGGCAAGGTTCTCTTTCTCTTGGTCCCAAGGCACATTTTGTGCTCTGCCCTTGTAGTGGGCAGGGCAGAGTTGCCTTCTCTTCTTGGTTCTCTTATGTTGCCCTCCTAGAGGGCAGTGTGCCCTTGTGGAGGGCAATGTTGCCTCCCCCTTTGCATGCGGCACGCTTCCTATGGCTTTGGCCACGCTTTCCTTTCCTTGGCTACACTTTTTAGGCCACGCTTTTCCTTTTCTTTTCTTTTCTTCACCTACAATAAACCAAAACAACCACTCCAAGTATCACTAAATTCAAGAGGCTTATAAATCAATTAAAGTTCAATTAAAATTAGCTTAAACCTCATGAATTAGCATCAATTTAATGGTAGTTGCTTGATTTAAAGAAGTTATGCATTTTCATTCCAAATCACTTACTTAGGATGCAAGAAAGTGCATAAAAACTAATAAAACAAGTGAAATTAACTTGAAAAATGGGTATATGATGACTTGTCATCACAACACCAAACTTAAACCTTGCTTGTCCCCAAGCAAGCCTCAAAACTAAGAGTAACTGAAATGAATAAGAAAAGGATACTTATCCTTATTATGCAGATAGCAGAACTTGATCTATGGGGCATTTATGCAGACAATGACAACTCAAGTTATTGTTCTTGTTACATAATATACATTTTGCATCAAAGGTTTGCTAAACTTGCTGTTATAGGAATCACTTTTTGATCACTCCCTTGCATTGCAACATTGGATATTTCACTTTTCAATTCAAACCAAACTCTTTTATTTAAGCATATGGGAAACAAAGCAATTTTCAAGCTGAGTGATGGATAACAAGCATTATGCAGATTTAGCATTTTTAACAAACAATTTCACTTGTAACTAGATAAGCACTTTAGCAAGACATACAATGGTTCCCATGTTCGAAACAATACACAGCAGCAAGGATTAAGTTCAGATACAACCTTTGAAGTTGCAGCCCTTTGATTCTTCCTTCTGTTGTGTTCTTTTTGAGTTAAAATGCATAGTGTCTTCAATTGTTGACTCATGTCCTGCATAATTCTCAAAGTTGCTTGCTTCTCAAGCCCTTAATTATATGGTTAGTATGTATAAACTGAGTGTGGCTCCAGGATTGATTTTTGGTGTAGGGACACCAAACTTAATTGTTTGCCACTACCTCAGATGTAACAAGTTAACCATAACATGCAACAATTATTTCATGAGTTATGCATTTAATCAAACACATATACCACCACCAACTTCCATTCATACTTATGCAACATTGGATATTTCACTTTTCAATTCAAACCAAACTCTTTTATTTAAGCATATGGGAAACAAAGCAATTTTCAAGCTGAGTGATGGATAACAAGCATTATGCAGATTTAGCATTTTTAACAAACAATTTCACTTGTAACTAGATAAGCACTTTAGCAAGACATACAATGGTTCCCATGTTCGAAACAATACACAGCAGCAAGGATTAAGTTCAGATACAACCTTTGAAGTTGCAGCCCTTTGATTCTTCCTTCTGTTGTGTTCTCTTTGATTTAAGATGCATAATATCTTCAATTATCAACATTATGTCCTGCATAATTCTCAAAGTTGCTTGCTTCTCAAGCCCTTAACTGTATGGTTAGTATGCATAAACTGAGTGTGGTTCTTGGATTGATTTTTGGTGTAGGGACACCAAACTTAATTGTTTGCCACTACCTCAGATGCAACAAGTTAACCATAATTGAAACCATGTATCCTTGCTAAAGGTGAATGAAATTAAAGCTAGAAAATAATTCATCAGTTGAATAATGTGTTTGATTGCTTGGAGCTAGAGTCATGCAGGAGGTGAGAATGTGTTTTTAAATGATATTTTTGGTGGAACACCAAACTTAGAAATTTTCATTCTCCCTTAAATTGTTTTGGTGTGCAACACCAAACTTAGCTCCTTGCAATCCACACCAATTACTCAACATTTTTATTGGAAAAGCTATGAAAAGAAACTACCTCAGGTTGGGTTGCCTCCCAACAAGCGCTCTTTTATTGTCACTAGCTTGACATCTTCATTTTTGCTTATCATGGAGGTCGGAAATCACAGTGCCTTAGCTTGTCTGTCTTCACTGTGAACTTCCTCCCGGTTTCCTCTTTGATAACTTCTATACATTCTTGTGGAAGGACCTTAGTCACAGTGTAGTGATCAGACAACTGTGGGGATACCTTCAAGGGTTGAATATTGATCATCACTCGATCCCCTGGTGAAAATTTTCCATTGGGGGCTTTCTGTTTTTCTTTAGTTCTATCCTCTGTTTCTCCTTGAAAGAATTCCTTGTTGTGTTCTTCTTGGCTGGTACTTCCTTTGTCCAGTATTTTCTCATTGTCCTCCATGATCCTTTTCCATCCTTCCTTCTTTGTAGCATCTTCGTTGTTAGCCAGTTTGTCTTCAATGGCTCTGGTGAAAGTATTTGCCTTCTTCTCACCCATTTCTGCAAAATACTTCGCCAGTTGAGCTATCTGCTCTTCAATTCCTTTGATTAACATCTCTTGGTTCCTTGTTGTTTCTTCTTGATGTTTCATCATTCTCTCCATTAGGATCTCCAAGTTTGTGATTCTCTGAGAGTCTTGTGAGGTTGGTTGGTTATGACATGTTGAAGGTAGGAAGGGTGGGTGTGGTAGCGGCATGTAGTGGTTGTTATTGCTGTAATGGTATTTTTGCTGGGTTGAGAAGTTGTGGTTATTGTAGTTGAAGTTCCTTGGTTCGTGATTTTGGTTTTCAGTCCTTCTCCAGCTGGAGTGAGTCTGGCAGTGTGTGTTTTGTGAGTATTGGCTTTGATTGGCACTGGTGGATAGTTGATGTTGGTTGTTTGTGGTCATGGATTTGCCCTGGTTGAAACTTCTTTGTTCTTGATATCGGGCCTCCCCCATTCTTAGATAAGAATGAGGTCTCCATGGTGGAAATTTGGCATTCACTGCAGCGGACTGCAGGCCATCAACTTTTCCATCCCTCAGCCCCATATGTTGCTGTGTTTGATGTTGCGTTTGATTGTTCAGGTTCATGGATGCCTTCATTCCTTCAAGTTTCATTACTTCTTTTTCAAAAATTGCATTCTGTGGTTTCTCACATGAGTGTTGGTTGATGACTCCTTTGTCATTGAAATTTGCAATTCCTTGGGTAGTTATTATTGCTTTGAGTAGGCCATCTGAAAAGTAATCCACTGCTTTTCTTGTTTCTGGGGTTAGTCCTTCATAAAAAGCTCGGAAGCCCACTTTATCAGTTGCTTTCTTGTATCTTTCCCAGGCTTTGAAAAGTGGTTCTTCCTCCCCTTGTGTGAATAGATGTTCCTCCTCTTTCAACTGGATGATCTGTCTGGATGAGGTGAATTTGGCCAGAAATTTGGTGACCAAATCATCCCAACTAGTGATACTTCCTTGGGGAAAAGTTTCAAACCATTGTGCAGCTTCACCCTTTAATGAGAAAGGGAATAACAAGATCTTATAAGTGTCATGATCTGGACCATC
>NC_029781.3:74794741-74795975 GCF_000817695.3 Arachis duranensis
TAGCTTGACATGTTGTTCTTCACTTTCTTCCTCTTCTTCCAATTGGTTAAGAGGAATGACTTCAAGGGGGGAGAAGTTTCAGCTTTTGTCCCCTTTCTTGGTTTCCTCTCAGCAAGCTTCCTTTTGCAGATGACTTGATTGGTCTTGCTTGCTGGATTAGGGACAGAATTGGTGTTCTTGTTAGTTGCCTTCACTTCTTTGAATTCAAGACTTGGTTGTTGTGTGATTATTGGAGTTTTGTATTCATCCAGGGCTTTTTGCATTGGTGGTTCCATGAGCTTTTCTTCTATGTACTTCTCTGCTTCACTTGAGTTTGACTTCTCTTGAGTATCCTCCTCACTAGCTTGTTCTTCCACTTCTTCTTTTACACTCAACATTTGCTTTAATAGCTCTTTCATGGAGGAGGTTTGTTGATTTTCCCAAGCTTTCTTCATCTCCTCTTCATATTTTTCGATCAGTGTTGAGCATCTTTGGTCCAGGGGAGTTTGAGGAGGTTGTGAGTTTTCAGGTTCTCTTGTCATCTCAAGTGCAGTTTTAGGTTCAAATGTTTCCACCACCTCTTCCTTCTTTGCAATTTCACTTGATGCAGTAGCCTCTTCCTCTTATTTTTCCTCCTTCTCCGTTGCACTCACCAATTGAGCTAGCTGCACTTCCATGTTTTTGAGGGAGTTTTCTTGTTCTTTCCAGACTTTCTTTGTCTCCTCCTCATATTTTTTGAACATGGACTCAAGCTTTGAGAGCCTTGAGTGGTTCATGGAAGTTTGTGTGGGTGATGAGTTTTGAAAGGGGCTTTCTGTTGAAGTTTGGTCAAGTGATGATGTCTTTGGATGGATATCACATGGAGCACCAGAATTCCCTTCCCAGCCACCATTAGAATCATGACTTGCATCATTTTGTGGTGGAAGGAAATATCCCATATGGTTCTCTTGCTCATCTTGTGTTTCTGAAGCAAATCTCCATGAATTGGAGTGCTCAGAATGTGTATTCTCTTGGTGATATTTCCAGCCACCATTAGAGATTAGTGGTGATGGGTGATTGATGAGCGGATAAATTGTATGCTTTTTGGCATTGTTTTTAGTATGTTTTTAGTATGATCTAGTTAGTTTTTAGTATATTTTTATTAGTTTTTAGTTAAAATTCACTTTTCTGGACTTTACTATGAGTTTGTGTGTTTTTCTGTGATTTCAGGTATTTTCTGGCTGAAATTGAGGGACTTGAGCAAAAATCTGATTCA
>NC_029781.3:74795994-74800739 GCF_000817695.3 Arachis duranensis
AGGGATTGATGGATCAAGCAATTTTAGTGGGTGATTAGTTTAGTCAAGCTAACATTGAAGTGAATTTGGATGAAGTGTAGCTAACAGAAAGTAAATAGCAGGGAAAATTAAAGTGCAGAAAGTAAAATTGCAAGTAACTTAAATAACAAGAAAGTAAAATAACTGAAACTTAAATTGCAAGAAATGTAAATTGCATGAAAAGTAAAGGGGGGTTGGGTGCTGGAAATTAAAATTCAACAGGAAAGTGTAAATAGCAATCAAACAGAGAAGTAAAAGGTGCAAAATCATGCAACAGATCTAAACAGAAAATGGAAATTGCTTGAAGAATTCTAAACAGAAAAGCAGTGCTTAATTTGCAGCAATTTAAAAGAATGTTGAAGATCTCAGGATTGGAGGAGACTAGATAACAAGTCTAGATCTCAAATCCTTCCTTGATCCAACAAGAACAATTGCAGAAGAAGTAAAAGAAAGCAAATTGCAGAAATTGCAGAAGAAGAAATGAACAGAAAGTAAAATTCAATTATGCAGAAAATTAAAGAAGAGATCTCAAGGTGAGATTGAAACAGAAGTTCTTCAATTCTTCACCCAAGATCCAAAGCAAGAAAAGTAAAGAGTGCTCAAGAAGGAACCAGGAGGAAGAGAGATCAATTCTCCTTCCTAATTCTCTAAGAAATTCCAAAGTTCAAAATTAAAATGCAAGTAGAAAGGAAAATTCAAAAATAAAGTCTCCAGCTCCTCAATTACATAAAACTAGCTCCTATTTATACACTTTCTATTCTTGGATTTTGGGGTTTGGATGGGCTTTTGATTTGGTGAAGAAATGAATTAAATTGGGTTTTTAATTCAATTTCAGCCCATGAAGGAAAATTGCTTCCAGGAGGCTGCCCTGCCCTTGTGGAGGGCAGGGCAGAAAATTGATGCATGGTGCGGACGATTGGTGCGGCCTTGTGCGTCCGTGGTGCAAGCTGGTGCGGCATGGTGCGTGAGATGCTGCCCTGCCCGCGCCAAGGGCAGGGCAGGAAAAGTTGGTGCGCCAGAAATTCCTTGGTGCTGCCAGAATCAACAATTGGTGCGCCAGAATTGAGCTTGGTGCATAGGATGCTGCCCTGCCCTCGCAGAGGGCAGGGCAGGAAATTTTGGTGCTGTCAGGAACGTGCTTGGTGCGCCAGATGCTGCCAGGAACGTGCCATGGTGCGCCAGATGCTGCCAGGAACGAGACTTGGTGCGCCAGAATTGCTTCTTGGTGCGCCACACACAAGATTCTGCCCTGCCCGCGCAGAGGGCAGGGCAATGTTCCCTCTTTCACGTCCCGTGTTTGAAACACGGCTGTGGCACACATTTAATTAATTTCCTTGGTTTCTTGGCACTCAACCTTAAGTCCTAGCTTCCTCATGGTTCCTTGTTCGAGTCTTGTGGCATGCATGGGTGACATTTTTCCCTTGAATTTCTTCCTTAGAGAGCCCGGTAATGCCCTTGTGGAGGGCAGGGCAAGGTTCTCTTCCTCTTGGTCCCAAGGCACATTTTGTGCTCTGCCCTTGTAGTGGGCAGGGCAGAGTTGCCTTCTCTTCTTGGTTCTCTTATGTTGCCCTCCTAGAGGGCAGTGTGCCCTTGTGGAGGGCAATGTTGCCTCCCCCTTTGCATGCGGCACGCTTCCTATGGCTTTGGCCACGCTTTCCTTTCCTTGGCTACACTTTTTAGGCCACGCTTTTCCTTTTCTTTTCTTTTCTTCACCTACAATAAACCAAAACAACCACTCCAAGTATCACTAAATTCTAGAGGTTTATAAATCAATTAAAATTAGCTTAAACCTCATGATTTAACATTAATTTCATGGTGGTTGCTTGATTTAGAGAAGTTATGCATTTTCACTCCAAATCACTTACTTAGGATGCAAGAAAGTGCATAAATGCTAACAAAACAAGTGAAATTAACTTGAAAAATGGGTATATGATGACTTGTCATCAGGGGGGATGGCCATTCAGCCATGCCTGGACCATCACTTATGTATTTTCAACAGTGGAGTTTCTACACACAATAGATTAAGGTGTGGAGCTCTGTTGTACCTCGAGTATTAATGCAATTACTACTATTTTCTATTCAATTCAGCTTATTCTTGTTCTAAGATATTTGCTGCACTTCAACATGATAAATGTGATGATCCGTGACACTCATCATCATTCTCACCTATGAATGCGTGACTGCAACCACTTCCATTCTACCTTAGAACGAGCATGTATCTCTTGGATTCCTTAATCAGAATCTTCGTGGTATAAGCTAGAATTATTGGCGGCCATTCTTGAGAATCCGGAAAGTCTAAACCTTGTCTGTGGTATTCCAAGTAGGATTCAGGGATTGAATGACTGTTACGAGCTTCAAACTCGCGAGTGTTGGGCGTAGTGACAGACACAAAAGAATCAATAGATTCTATTCCGACATGATCGAGAACCGACATATGATTAGCCGTGCTGTGACAGAGCATTTGGACCATTTTCACTGAGAGGTTGGGAAGTAGCCATTGGCAACGGTGATGCGCTACATACAGCTTGCCATGGAAAGGAGTATGACGGATTGGATGAAGGCAGTAGGAAAGTAGAGATTCAACAGGAACACAGCATCTCCATGCACTTATCTGAAATTCCCACCAATGATTTGCATAAGTATCTCTATCTCTATTTTATGCTTTACTTATCTTTATATTCGAAAACCATTATAACCATTTGAATCCGCCTAACTGAGATTTATAAGATGACCATAGCTTGCTTCATACCAACAATCTCCGTGGGATCGACCCTTACTCATGTAAGGTATTACTTGGACGACCCAGTGCACTTGCTGGTTAGTTGTGCGAAGTTGTGACAAAGTGTGATTCATGTTTGAGAGCTCCAAGTCTATTGGCGCCATTGTTGATGATCACAATTTACGCGCACCACCGCACCCGTCCTGTTTCTCAAATTTTTCTTTGTTTTCAACTATTCTACCTTCCCAATAAGGTTGTAAGTTTCTATAATACCCTTTTAAGACTCTAGGGCCTAGTTTTAGATATTTAAAACATGGGAAAGAATCTAAGGGTTTTAAAGGATATTATTTGGAAAAATAAGAAAACAGAGGAGTAGGTTTTGGGTGTACTGAGAATGGTTTGACGTTATGTGAAGAATGAGACGCTATGCCCCCGGCAAGGATGGTGGTTAATCCCGCCTGTTGAGGTAGCGGTGGTGGCGTAAGGACAGTGGTTAATCTCGCTTACGTTAAGATGTGAGGTATGAGGCAAGAGAATCCCGCTCGCATCCCTTCAGATCAATAAAGCGTGCAGGTGCAAAACCCTGGACAGTGATCCGAGCACTATATCTCGGGGGTTCCCATTGATGATTCCGAAGGGCGATATCTCCATGGAGATGTGTCGAGTTGGAAGTTAAACCGACAATGTGATATCACAGCCAGTAGGACAGGCATTCATCATATGCATTTTCTATCTGTTTGTATGCTTTGACTACTTGAAATGGCTTTCCTATTTGTATAACATGCTTAATTGCTATTTGAATTACTTGCATTATATGCTTCTACTTATGATTTACTTGTGATGAGCGGATAATTTGTATGCTTTTTGGCATTGTTTTAAGTATGTTTTTAGTATGACTTAGTTAGTTTTTAGTATATTTTTATTAGTTTTTAGTTAAAATTCACTTTTCTGGACTTTACTATGAGTTTGTGTGTTTTTCTGTGATTTCAGGTATTTTCTGGCTGAAATTGAGGGTCCTGAGCAAAAATCTGATTCCGAGACCAAAAAGGACTGCAGATGCTGTTGGATTCTGACCTCCCTGCACTCGAAGCGGATTTTCTAGAGCTACAGAAGCCCAATTGGCGCGCTCTCAACGGCGTCGGAAAGTAGACATCCTGGGCTTTCCAGCAATATATAATAGTCCATACTTTGCCCAAGATTTGATGGCCCAAACCGGCGCTCAAAGTCACCTACAGAAATTCCAGCGTTAAACGCCGGAACTGGCATAAAATTTGGAGTTAAACGCCCAAACTGGCATGAGAACTGGCGTTTAACTCCAGAAAAGGTCTCTACACGAAATTCCTTCATTGCTCAGCCCAAGCACACACCAAGTGGGACCGGAAGTGGATTTTTCTGTCATTTACTCATTTCTGTAAACCTTAGGACACTAGTTTACTATTTATAGGATCTTTTGACATTGTATCAGTACGCGATGCAACCTTTTGATGACCTTATGACATTTTTACATGTTTTCTTCCACAGCATGAGTCTCTAAACCCCATGGTTGGGGGTGAGGAGCTCTGCCGTGTCTTGATGGATTAATGCAATTACTACTGTTTCTCATTCAATCACGCTTGCTTCCATTCTAAGATAATACTTGTTCTTAATCCGGATGAATGTGATGATCCGTGACAATCATCACCATTCTCAACCATGAACGTGTGACTGACAACCACCACCGTTCTACCTTAGATTAAGTAGTTATCTCTTGGGTTCTTTAACCGGAATCTTCGTGGTATAAGCTAGACTGATGGCGGCATTCAAGAGAATCCGGAAGGTCTAAACCTTGTCTGTGGTATTCTGAGTAGGATTCAATGATTGAATGACTGTGACGTGCTTCAATCTCCTGAAGGCGGGGCGTTAGTGACAGACGCAAAAGAATCACTGGATTCTATTCCAACCTGATTGAGAACCGACAGATGATTAGCCGTGCTGTGACAGAGCGCGTTGAACATTTTCACTGAGAGGA
>NC_029781.3:74800940-74826922 GCF_000817695.3 Arachis duranensis
GCTTCAAACTCCTAGCAGGCGGGGCGTTAGTGACAGACGCAAAAGAATCACTGGATTCTATTCCGGCCTGATTGAGAACCGACAGATGGATAGCCGTGCCGTGACAGGGCATTAGGAATCGTTCCAATGAGAGGATGGGAGGTAGCCATTGACAACGGTGAAACCCTACATACAGCTTGCCATGGAAGGAGACTTGCGTGTTTGAAGAAGAAGACAGTAGGAAAGCAGAGATTCAGAAGATGGAGCATCTCCAAACCTCAACCTATTCTCCATTACTGCAAAACAAGTAATCATTTCATGTTCTTTTGCTTTTCACAATCAATCCTGATAATTTCTGATATCCTGACTAAGATTTACAAGATAACCATAGCTTGCTTCAAGCCGACAATCTCTGTGGGATCGACCCTTGCTCACGCAAGGTATCACTTGGACGACCCAGTACACTTGCTGGTTAGTTGTGCGGGATTGCAAAAGTGTGATTGCAATTTCGTGCACCAACTTGCCTTGTGTATAATTGTGATTTCTACTGGGATTGAGGAGGTTCGGAAGTCGGTGATGATGGGATCGCATGGAGGGTTAGTTGGTGAAGGCTGTGGGACAGCGGTGTTGATTAGAATAGAAATCCCCTAAGATAGACTACCCGGTTTATTTATGTTAAGGTTTATATTATGCTTAACTGTTTTAGTATGCTTTAAGTTTGAATTTTGTGACGGATATGGAGCTTAGGATTGCCTTTGGCGTT
The DNA here is from genome assembly GCF_000817695.3 of Arachis duranensis. Taxonomy (NCBI): domain Eukaryota; kingdom Viridiplantae; phylum Streptophyta; class Magnoliopsida; order Fabales; family Fabaceae; genus Arachis; species Arachis duranensis. The sequence continues at coordinate 74,801,683 of NC_029781.3, forward strand.
CCGGGGTCTTATATCCTATATCACTGAGCACTGTTGCCATACTGAGAACCTCCAGTTCTCATACCATATTTTTGTTGTGTTTTTCAGACGCAGGTCGCAACCCACCTCGGTGAGTTGTCTGGTTGGTGATAGAAGCGAAGGATCTAGATACTTCCCTTGAGTCATTTTGAGTTATTTTGTATATGTCTCTCACTTTTGTATTTTGCTTTACCTAGAGGCTTGTATTGAGAGAACAAAACTTGTATAAGCTGTTTTTACTGTCTAAATTCATGTATGGTCTGTATATGGCTAGCCAGCTTAAACTCTGCGAGCCGTGGCTAGGTTCTTATGATGTTATACTATTATATTTTGATATACTTTATCTATATCTTGTACTTTAAGTTAGTAGCTTCGTTAGTACGTTTTGCGCTTTTGAAATCCGGTTTTTGAGCTATATCTTTCATCGGGCTTCTAGATTATACTATTCCTTATACTAATTAGGGTGTTACACACTTCCTTCTCAACCTTTACCCAACCCCAAGGGTGGAATCAACGCCATCACTTTAAGGTCCGGAACTACATTACAAGAGAGGAGTCCCGAAGCGCCAAGCTCAAGAGAAGATGTTCAAGTTGAAGATGTTGTTGAGGTAGAAGAGGATGCCGAAGAGAATGAGGTACAAGATGCGGTTGAAGAAGGAGTCACTCAACCGAGGAATAGAGTGCCTAAGGAAGATGATGTTGTGCAAGACGCCATCCCCATCCCTTTTCCACACTTTGCTAGGAGGACCAAGAGGCAAGTGGAGCTCGATCCCAAAATGGTAGAGATCTTCAAAAAGGTTGAGGTAACTATTCCCCTATTTGATGCTATTCAACAAGTACCTAAATATGCTAAGTTTCTAAAAGATTTGTGCATGCATAAAGATAAAATACATGATGTAGAAACTATTCCTTTAGGTAGCTCTATTTCTGCTTTAATGGATGCTATACCTGAAAAATGTGGGGATCCCGGTCCATGCATGGTTACTTGCATTATAGGGGGTGTACAATTTATTGACTGTATGTGTGATTTAGGTGCATGTGTTAGTATTATGCCATTATCTGTATATGATGCCTTGAGGATCCCACCCTTGAAAAGGTCGATAGCACGTTTTGATTTGGCAGATAAGAGCATAATTTCAGTGGTTGGCATTGCGGAGGACGTCCTGGTGAGCATCAAGGGGCTGACGTTTCCTATTGACTTCTACATTCTTGAGATACCCCTTACTGACTCTGGAAGACCTTCGTCCATCTTGCTTGGAAGGCTGTTTCTGAAGACTTCGCAATTCAAGTTGGATGCCTTCTTAGGGACCTATTCTTTCGAAATAGATGGCAGAGCAGTGAGCTTCAACCTGGATGAAGCTATGAAGCATCCACGGGAAGACCATTCCATCTTCCAGTGCGACATTATTGAGGAGATCGTGGCTGAAGTTCACCAAGAGACATCAGAAGAGACGACCATGGAGCAAGGTGCGAGTGTGAGGAAACCCTCCGAGTATACTGAAGATGCCTTGCTACTTACAGTGGTTCCAGATGATCAAGTGCCAAGCCATGAGTTGAAAATAGAGTTAAAACCGCTTCCACCCCACCTCAAGTACGCTTATCTTGAGGATAACCAGAAGCTCCCAGTCATAATTGCAACGGAACTCACTTCCCAACAAGAGGAGCAACTGCTTAGTGTACTGAGAAGACACAAGAAAGCTATTGGGTGGAGTCTGGCGGACATAGTAGGTATCAGCCCTCAGGTGTGTGAGCACTGGATTTTTTTAGAGGAAGGAGCAAGACCTATCCGCCAACCTCAAAGGCGGTTGAACCCCACCATTTTGGAAGTTGTGAAGAAGGAGGTGACCAGACTGCTTGAAGCTGACATCATCTATCCAATCTCAGATAGTGAATGGGTCAACCCAGTACAGGTGGTTCCTAAGAAGTCTAGCATCACCATAGTGAAGAATGAGCATGGAGAACTCATCGCTACCAGAGTACAAAATTCCTGGAGAGTGTGCATTGACTACAGGCGTTTGAACCAGTCTACTCGCAAGGATCACTACCCATTGCCCTTCATCGATCAAATGCTGGATTGCCTGTCAGGTAAATCACACTATTATTTTCTAGATGGTAATACATGTTATTTTCAAATCCATATAGCTTTTGAGAATCAAGAGAAAACTACTTTTACATGTCCTTTTGGAGCGTATGCATATAAGAGAATGTCTTTTGGCTTATGTAATGCACTGGCTACATTCCAAAGATGCATGATGAGTATTTTCTCGGATTTTCTTGAGAATTGTATGGAAGTTTTTATGGATGACTTTAGTGTCTATGGTAATTCGTTTGATATTTGCTTGGATAGTTTAGCTAGAGTATTAGAACGATGTGTTAGCTCAAACCTTGTACTTAATTTTGAAAAATGTCATTTTATGGTAAAGCAAGGTATTGTTCTAGGCCAAGTTGTCTCTAATACTGGTATATCTGTAGATCCAGCAAAGATAGATGTTATTTCTGGTTTACCTTACCCCTCCTCTATGAGGGAAATCTGTTCATTTCTTCGTCATGCAGGTTTCTACCGGCGGTTTATCAAGGACTTGAGTAAGGTAGTACTGTGGTTATCCCGTCTACTGCAGAAGGATGTAAAGTTCGAGCTGAGTGAAGACTGCATGGAGGCATTCGACAAGCTGAAGGTTGCCTTGACCCAAGCTCCTATTGTGAGAGGGCCTGACTGGAGTAGGTCGTTCGAAATCATGTGTGACGCTGGCTTAACGTGAAGGTAAGGATCCTTATATAATTGCTTACGCTTCTAAAACTCTAGATGGTGCGCAGTCTAATTATACTACCACTGAAAAAGAGCTTCTAGCTATTGTTTTTACCTTGGATAAATTCCAAGCTTATTTACTTGGTACTAAGGTGGTAGTATATTCAGACCATGCAGCCTTAAAATATTTGTTAGCTAAGAAAGAGTCTAAACCAAGGTTAATCCGTTAGATATTGCTGTTGCAAGAATTTGATTTAGAAAGCAAAGATAAGAGTGGTTTCCAAAATTTAGTGGTGGACCACTTGAGTCGCCTTGAGCATATTAAAAGTGACTCCACTCTTATCAATGATGCTTTTCCACTTGATAGCTTGCAAGCAGTATCTGAGGTGGTTCCTTAGTATGCACCTATAGTTAATTATTTGGTTAGTCGTACCTTTCCTCCTAATTTTACTAAGCATCAAAAGGACAAGCTCAAAAGCAAGTCCAAGTATTATATATGGGATGACCCATATTTGTGGAGATGTGGTGATGACCAAATAATTAGAAGGTGTGTGACACAATCAGAATTCTAGTCAATTTTAGAGGCCTGTCACTCCTTTGAGAGTGGTGGACATTTTGGTCCTCAAAGAACTGCTAGAAAAATTTTAGACTATGGATTTTGGTGACCCACACTTTTTAAGGATGCTAGCATTTTTTGTGACTCTTTTCCCCAATGCCAAAGGTTTGGGAATATATCCAAGAGGGATGAAATGCCCCAACAACTTATGTTGTTCTGTGAGATTTTGGGGCATTGACTTCATGGGTCCATTTCCAAATTCTAATGGTTTCTTATACATCTTGTTAGCTGTTAATTATGTTTCTAAATGGGTGGAAGCAATTTCTACCCATACTGATGATGCTAACGTTGTTGTTTCTTTTGTTTGAAATAATATTATCTGTCGCTTTGGATTACCACAAGCAATCTTGAGTGATCAAGGCTCTCATTTCTGTAACAGGAGAATAACAGGTCTACTGAAGAAACAAGGCATCATTCACAAGGTGGCGATAGCTTACCTTCCCCAGACCAATGGACAAGCCGAGGTGTCAAATAGAGAGATCAAGCGTATATTAGAGAAGATTGTGAAGCTTCACAGGAAGGATTGGAGTGCTCGACTGGCAGATGCATTTTGGGCTTATCGGACTGCATACAAGACACCCATCAGAATGAGTCCATTCCGCATCGTCTACGGAAAGGCTTGTCACGTTCCAGTAGAGGTGGAACACAAGGCATACTGGCAGTGAAGGAATGCAAGTCGGGATTGGGAGGAGCTGGAATTGAAAGGAAGCTGCAACTACAGGAATTGAAAGGAAGCTGTAACTATAGGAATTGGAGTGCCTTCGACTAGAAGCATATGAGAACTCAAGACTCTACAAGGAGAGGGTGAAGGTTGTGCATGACAAGAACATCAAGAGAAGAGAGTTTAGAGTTGAGGATTTAGTCCTTCTCTATAACTCAAGGTTGAGACTCATGCCAGGCAAGTTGAGATCAAGGTGGGAAGGTCCCTATAGAGTGGAAAAGGCAGAACCATATGGAGTCTTCCACCTGAGTCACCTTTCAAGCCCCAACTTCTTCAAGGTCAATGGCCACCGGTTGAAGCTATATCATGGTGAGAAGATGAAGAAAAACAAGGAGCTGAAGATCTTCCTCCTGGCAGATCCAGCAGAGGAAGAGGACTGAGCTTGTGAACCGTTCAACTTAAGGCGTTAAACAAAAGTTCTAGGTGGGAGGCAACCCACCATGGTATGATCTTCCCTTTTTTATTTTTATTTTATTTATATTAGTATTAATTTCCAGTTCTGCATATCTAAGTTTAATTTTCTATATATAAAAAAATAAAAAAAGGTACACACGCGTGAGCATCTATGAGGCGTATGCGTCGTATGCAGGTGCGCGAAAATAAGAACATAGGCAGAGAGTTGCGCTGGCGTTGCACAAGAACAGTGCCTCACGCACAAGCCAACCCATGCGTACGCGTGGGCGACGCGTACGCGTGGGGTAAAAATCGGTGTCAATGGGTGATTTGGCCGAGAGTTGTGCTGCCTTGGTGCTGGTGTTGCGCGTTTAGCACAACCAGTGGTCACGCGTACGCGTGACCGACGCTTACGCATCATATGCGCCGCGTCACTAAACCCAGCACGCTGCCTAGAATCTCTTCTTTCACTCTTCTTTTTTTTTTTTCAAATCCTAATTCTTCCTCGTTTCTTCTTCCATCTTTCTTCTTCATTCTTTCTACTTCTTTCCTCTTACCTCATTCCTTCTCTCACCACCACCAGTGGACTACCACCGGAGACCCCAACTCCGGCAGCTACAATTTCCTTTCCTTTTCTTCTCCCCTTCTTACTCATCTTCTCTCACTCTTACTCCCATTACTCCCCTATTTCCAACTTCTCTTTAAGGTTTCTTTTCTTCCTCTATTCTACTTTTTCATTCTACTTTTCTTCATTGTATTTGATTATTTTAATTCTTTTTAATTTATATTAGCTTTATTATTTTTAATTCTTGTTCCATTCTTTTATTTTGAATTTTTATGTTGGTGTTGGAGCTTTATTTGGGTGATCATTTGGCTATATTTTAGCTTGTGAATATTATGAGGAGTGATTTGACAATTGACATTTTATTTTGGGTCTCATATATGCTTGGATTAATTACCTTACTTCCTATTTTTAAATTGCATACCAAATGTTTTTGAAAAAGCTTTCATGGCATTTTACTTTCTTGTTTATTTTATTCTTACTCTTTAATGCCTCTTTTTCACAACTCTTGCAATCATTGTAAGTTGAGTATATTAGTCATTAATTGTCAACATTCATGTGCTCATTATTTTGTTACATGTCATAATTATTTTTGCTATTGATACTTGGGCTATGCTTCTCATTCCTATTACTTGCATGCTTTTAACCCTCTTGCATCTAGTTGTTATGATATGCCTTACTAATTTTAATTGTTGTCCCATATGCATGTTGTAGCTACCATGCATTCAGGACATTGTTTATTTCCTTTGGCATTCATTATCACATGGACTTTCTTCAATCCGGTTTTTAGTTCTCTATTTTTGAAATCCATTTTCCTTCTTCCTTCCTCAGGGATGACCACCACGAAAGGAAAAGAAAAGGTTTCTGACAAGACACCGGCAAAGGGAGGAACTAAAAGAGCACCAGCTAAGGATCAACCATCCACAACAGTCAAGCCCTCTACTAAGCGAGTGAAGAGGATTATCAGAGTGGATGAAGCAGAAAAGGAATTTCCCGCACGGTTCACCAACCGTTACTGTGAGCGGATATTCCCCGTCTTAGCAGAAAGGAACTACAATAATTTATACGCTTTTTGGCAAACCTTAAGTGTGGGGAGGTTGATGAGCGGATAATTTATACGCTTTTTGGCATTATTTTTAGGTAGTTTTTAGTATGATTTAGTTAGTTTTTAGTATATAATTATTAGTTTTTATACAAAAATCACATTTCTGGACTTTACTATGAGTTTGTATGTTTTTCTGTGATTTTAGGTATTTTCTAGCTGAAATTGAGGAACCTGAGCAAAAATCTGATTCAGAGGCTGAAAAAGGACTGCAGATGCTGTTGGATTCTGACCTCCCTGCACTCGAAATGGATTTTCTGGAGCTACAGAATCCCAATTGGCGTGCTCTCAATTGCAATGGAAATTAGACATCTTGGGCTTTCCAGTAATGTTTAATAGTCCATATTTTGCTCGAGATTTGATGGCCCAAATTGGCGTCAAAACGCCGGTCAGAGACCCTTTTCTGGCGTTAAACTCCAGAACTAGCATAAAAGCTGGAGTTAAACACCCAAACTGGCATCAGAGTTGGTGTTTAACTCCAAGAAAAGCCTATGCACGTGAAAGCTTCAATGCTCAGCCCAAGCACAAACCAAGTGGGCCCCGAAAGTGGATTTTTGCATCATTTGCTTATTTCTGTAAACCCTAGGTTACTAGTTCACTATAAATAGGACCTTTTACTATTTTATTTTCATCTTTTTTATCATCTTTGATCTTGGGATCAGGTCTTCGAACCCTTTTTCGATTGTTTCATGTTATTTGGGAGGCATGGCCATTCGGCCATGTCTAGACCTTGTTCTTATGTATTTTCAACGGTTGAGTTTCTACACATCATAGATTAAGGTGTGGAGCTCTGCTGTTCCTTATGAATTAATGCAATTACTACTATTTTCTATTCAACTCAAGCTTATTATTCTTCTAATATATCCATTCGCACTTCAACATGATGAATGTGATGATCAAGTGACACTCATCACCATTCTCACTTATGAACGCGTGCCTGACAACCACTTCCATTCTACTTGAAAACAAGCTTGAATGCATATCTCTTGGCTTCCTGGTCCATGACGCATGGTTGCCTCTCCTGACAATAGAGCCTTCCATTCCGTGAGATCAGAGTCTTCGTGGTATAAACTAGAATCAATTGGTAGCATTCTTGAGATCCAGAAAGTCTAAACCTTGTCTGTGGTATTCCGAGTAGGATCTGGGATGGGATGACTGTGACGAGCTTCAAACTCGCAAGTGCTGGGCGTAGTGACAGTGCGCAAAAGGATCAATGGATCTTATTCCGACACGATCGAGAACCGACAGATGATTAGCCCTATGTAACCCGTAGCCAGACCATTTTCACTGAGAGGACGGACGGTAGCCATTGACAACGGTGATCCCCCAACATACAGCTTGCTATGGAAAGGAGTATGTAAGATTGGATGAAGACAATAGGAAAGCAGAGGCTCAGAGGGAACAAAGCATCTCCATACGCTTATCTGAAATTCCCACCAATGAATTACATAAGTATCTCTATCTTATTTTATGTCTTATTGTACGGAGTTGTGAGAGAAGTGTGAACTCACGATTTCATGTACCAAGTTTTTGGCACCATTGCCAAGGATTATTCGAGTTTGGAAAACTGATGGTTCATCTTGTTGCTTAGATTAGGTTTTTTTTCTTTTTATTTTGTTCTTCAAAATTTTTAAGAATGAATTCTAGAGTTTCAGATGATGCTTTTATCATCACAGGAGCTAGTTGATTCCCATCAATTTTGCTGTTGTATGTAATGTCCTGTTAAAGCTTGATTAACCATGTCTAGTCCTTTTAGACTGAATCTTTAGACTAACATTGCATGATTCCTGGAATTCTTATTAAAAATTTTGAGTTTCTTATTTTCTTGTTCAAAATAATTTTCAAAAAAAATACAAAAAAAGTATAAAATCATAAAACAAAAAAATATGTTGTGTTTATTGTTTGAGTCTAGTGTCAAATTTTAAGTTTGGTGTCAATTGCATGTTTTTTTTTATTTTTCCTGCATTTTTCGAAAACTCATGCATTGTGTTCGTCATTGATCTTCAAGTTGTTCTTGATGATTTTCTTTGTCTGATCTTTAAATTCTCTTGTTTTGTGTCTTGTGTTGTTTTTCATGTGCATTCTCAAATTGTTAGTGTCTCTAGTACGAAAATTTCTAAGTTTGGTGTCTTGCATGTCTTTCTTTTCTTAAAAATTTTCAAAAAATATGTTCTTGATGTTTATCTTGACATTCAAAGTGTTCTTGCATGTATTCCTTGTTTTGATCTTAGTTTTTCATGTTTAATTTCATTCTGTTGTTTTTCTCTCTCATCATTAAAAATTCAAAAAAATTTCAAAATTATGTCTTTTCAAGTCAATAATACAGAGAATTGAAGATTCAGAACATACAGTAGAGGAATCACAGAGAAAAAGCTGGGCGTTCAAAACGCCCAGTAAGGAAGGATTTTTGGCGTTTAAACACCAGCCAGGGTACCTGGCTGGGCGTTTAACGCCCAAGGAGGTAGCCAAGTGGATGTTAAACGCCAGAATGGATACTATTCTGGGCGTTTAATGCCAGGATAACACCAGGGAGGTAATTTTGTTTTCAATTCAAATCTTTTTCAAATTTTCAAGTTTTAAAACTAATTTTTCAAAATCTTATCTTTTTCATATCCTCTCTTATCAATCATATCTTTTTCAAAAAAATTTTTCATTTTTCTTTTAATATTTTCGAAAATCCTTGCTAACAATTAATGTTGTGATTCAAAAAATTTCAAGTTTGTTACTTTCTTGTTAAGAAAGGTTCAATATTTGAATTTTAGAATCATATCTTTTAATTTCTTGTTAGTCAAGTCATCAATTTTAAAAATCAAATCTTTTTTTAAAATTATTTTTTAATCATATCTTTTTTTAAATCACATCTTTTTTAATTTTAATTTCAAAATCTTTTTCTAACTTCTTATCTTTTCAAAACTTACTATTTCTTATCTTTTTCAAAACCACTTAACTACTTTTCTCTCTCCAATTTTTGAAAACCACTAACAACTTTTTTAAAATTCTTTTTAATTAACTAATTATTTTAAGCTCTAATTAAGCTCTAATTTTATTTTATTTAAAAAATTTTAAGAAAATTCTCTCTCTCCCATCTCTTTCTATTTAATCACTACACTTATCCTCCTTTGATAATTCGGACCCCCTCTCTCTATCTCTCTATAAGTTCGAATTCTTCTTTATCTACCTCATCCTTCTATTCTTCTTTTCCTCTGACACATCAAGGAATCTCTATACCATGACATAGAGGATTCCATACTTTCTTTGTTTTCTTCTCTTTCATATGAGTAGGAACAAAGATAAAGACATTCTTGTTGAAGCTGATCCTGAACCTGAAAGGACTTTGAAGAGGAAGCTAAGAGAAGCTAAAGCACAACTCTTTGGAGAGGACCTGACAGAAATTTTTGAAAAAGAAAAAGACATGGCAACCGAAAATAACAACAATGCTAATAATGCAAGGAAGGTGTTTGGTGACTTTACTGCACTAACTCCCGATTTCTATGGGAGAAGCATCTCTATTCCTGCCATTGGAGCAAACAACTTTGAGCTTAAGCCTCAATTAGTTTCTCTGATGCAACAGAATTGCAAGTTTCATGGACTTCTATTGGAAGATCCTCATCAGTTCTTGGCTAATTTTTTGCAAATATGTGACACTGTTAAGACCAATGGAGTTGATCCCGAGGTCTACAGACTTATGCTTTTCCCTTTTGCTGTAAGAGACAGAGCTAGTATATGGTTGAACTCACAACCTAGAAACAGCCTGAACTCTTGGGAAAAGCTGGTCAATGCCTTCTTAGCTAAATTCTTTCCACCTCAAAAGATGAGTAAGCTTAGAGTGGAAGTTCAAACATTCAAACAAAAGGAAGGTGAATCCCTTTATAAAGCTTGGGAAAGATACAAGCAATTGATCAGAAGGTGTCCCTCTGACATGCTTTCAGAATGGAGTATCATAGGAATCTTCTATGATGGTCTGTCTGAGTTATCCAAGATGTCATTGGACCATTCTGCAGGCGGATCTATTCATCTAAAGAAAACGCTTGCAGAAGCCCAGGAACTCATTGAAATGGTTGCAAATAACCAGTTCATGTACACTTTTGAAAGAAATCCCGTGAGCAATGGGACAACTCAGAAGAAAGGAGTTCTTGAGATTGATACTTTGAATGCCATATTGGCTCAGAACAAAATATTGACTCAACAAGTCAATGTAATTTCTCAAAATCTGGCTGGATTACAAGCTGCATCTGGTAGTGCTAAAGAACCCTCCTCTAAAGGAAAAGCTTATGACCCTGAGAATCCTGCAATGGAAGAGGTGAATTACATGAGAGAACCCTATGGAAACACCTACAATTCTTTATGGAGGAATCACCCAAATTTCTCATGGAAGGATCAACAGAAGCCTCGACAAGGCTTCAATAACAATAATGGTGGGAGAAACAGGTTTGGCAATAGCAAACCTTTCCCATCATCTTCTCAGCAACAGACAGAGAACTCTGAGCAGAATCATTCTGGCTTGGCAACCATAGTCTTTGATCGATCTAAGACCACACTAAGTTTCATGAATAAAACAAGATCCTCCATTAGAAATTTAGAGGCACAAGTGGGTCAGCTGAGTAAAAAGGTTACTAAAACTCCTCCTAGCACTCTCCTAAGCAATACAGAAGAAAATTCCAAGAGAGAGTGCAAGGCCATAACCATGACCAACATGGCCGAACCTGGAGAGAGTAAGGAGGATGTGATTCCCAGTGAGAAAAACCTCATGGGATATCCTCTGAATGAAAAGAAGTTCCCATTTGAGGAACCAAGGGAATCTGAGGCTCATACAGAGACCATAGAGATTCCATTGAACCTACTTCTGCCATTCATGAGCTCTGATGAGTGTTCTTCCTATGAAGAGGATGAAGATATTACTGAAGAGCAAGTTGCTAAGTACCTTGGAGCAATCATGAAGTTGAATGCCAAATTATTTGATAATGAGACTTGGAAGGATGAACCTCCATTGCTCATTAATAAACTAAACACCTTGGCTCAGCTGAAGATACCTCAAAAGAAACCGGATCCCGGAAGGTTCTTAATACCTTGCACCATTGGCACCATGACCTTTGAGAAGGCTCTGTGTGACCTGGGGTCAAGTGTAAACCTTATGCCACTCTCTGTAATGGAAAAACTAGGGATCTTTGAGGTACAAGCTGCAAGAATCTCACTAGAGATGGCAGACAATTCAAGAAAATAGGCTTATGGACTTGTAGAGGATGTCTTGATAAAGGTTGAAGGCCTTTACATCCCTGCTGAATTTATAATCCTGGACACTGGAAAGAATAAGGATGAATCCATCATCTATGGCAGACCCTTCCTAGCCATAGCAAAAGCTGTGGTTGATGTTGACAGAGGAGAATTGGTCCTTTAAGTGAATGAAGACTACCTTGTGTTTAAGGCTCAAGGATCTCCTTCTGTACACACGGAGAAGAAGCATGAAAAGCTTCTCTCAATTCAGAGTCAAACCAAGCCCCCACATTCAAACTCTAAGTTTGGTGTTGGGAGGCCATTATCATGCTCTGAGTATCTGTGAGGCTCCATGAGAGCTCACTGTCAAGCTATTGACATTAAAGAAGTGCTTATTGGGAGACAACCCAATTTTTATTTATCTATGTTAAATTTCTATTTTCCATTGTTATTTTATGTTTTCTTTAGGTTGATGATCATGTGGAGTCACAAAAACAACTGTAAAAATCAAAGCAAATTCAAAAACAGCATTGAAAATAGCACACCCTGGAGGAGGAGCTTACTGACGTTTAAATGCCAGTAAGGGTAGCAGAATGGGCGTTAAACGCCCAGTCTGGCACCATTCTGGGCGTTTAACGCCAGAAAAGGGCACCAGACTAGCGTTTAACGCCAGAAAAGGGCACTAAGCTAGCGTTAAACGCCAAAAAGGGAAGAAAAGCTAGCGTTTATGATAAAACACTATTTTATGGTTTATATTATGTTTAATTGAGTGGTTTTTATCAAATTCCTGCCCACTTATTCATATGATTTGCATGATTTTACAATTCCTTCCTAGTTTAGTTCTATGGCTGAAAACTTACTTTCTAGAGATCTTTTAATTACGTATTTTAATTCACTTTATACCATTCGATGCCGTGATCCGTGTGTTAAGTGTTTTAGGCTTCTTAGGGCAGGAATGACTTAGAGAATAGAGAGGAAGCTTGCAAAAAAGGAAGGAACACAAGAAACTAAGGAGATGACCAGTGAACATCGACGCGGACGCATGGCTCACGCGACCGTGCAAATTGGAGAAAATCGCAGTGACGTGTTCGCGTGCTTGACGCGTCACGTGGATTGGAGTTCGCACAAATGACGCGAGCGCGTGCCTGACGCGAGCGCATACCTGACGCACACGCGTGGAGAGGAAAATCGTCAAATGACGCGTACGTGTGACCGACGCGTACGCATGACATATGCGATCTACAGAAATTACAGAATACGCTGAAGACGATTTTGGGCCGCGTTTTGACCCAGATTTCGGCCCAGAAACACAGATTAAAGTCAGGGAACATGCAGAGACTCAACATATCAGATCATACACATAATTTTAGGTTTAGATGTAGTTTTTACCAAGAGAGATTCTCTCCTCTCTCTTAGGATTTAGGATTAGGAGTCCTCTTAAAGGAATTAGGATTTCATCTTCTTCAATCACAGGTTTAATGTTCCTTTTATTTATTTTCTCAATTTAGTTTATGAACTCTTTATGTTTAGGTTGATTTTCTATTTAATACAATTTGAGGTATTTCAGATTCGTGATTATTTTATTCTATTTATGATACTTTCAATTTAAATTAGATTTATTTTCCCTTTTGGCGTTGGTTAAGTAATTGGTAACACTTGAGATATCAAACTCACCTGTTGATTGAAATTGGAATTACTGATTGATTTGGATCACTCTAAAGCTAGTCCTTCCATAGGGATTGACTAGGACTTGAGGATCAAGCTAATTAGTCCACTTGACCTTCCTTTGTTTAGTAAAGGCTGACCAAGTGGGGTTGAAACCCAATTCTCATCACACCTGATAAGGATAACTAGGATAGGAATTCCAGTTCTCAAACCTTACCAAGAGATTTTATTATTATTAATTTATTTTTATTGTTATTCAAACTACTTGCTCCTCATTTCAAAAACCCAAAAATATTGTTTTCCATAACCAATAATAAACACACCTCCCTGCAATTCCTTGAGAAGACGACCCGAGGTTTGAATACTCGGTTATAAATTTTATTGGGTTTGCTTAACTGACAACCTAACTTTTGTACGAAAGGATTCTCTGTTAGTTTAGAAACTATATTTATAAAGCAATTATATTTGTGAATTTCTTTACCGATAGAAAATCCGTTCGTCAAAATGGCGCCGTTGTCGGGGAATTGCAAACATGTGCCTTATTATTGGTTATTGTAAATATTTTTTAAATTTTTATCTTATCTCATCTTTTTTTTTCAAAAATCATATCTTTTTCAAAATCTTATCTTATCTTTTTTCAAAAATCATATCTTTTTCAAAATCTTATCTTATCTTTTTTTTTTCAAAAATCATATATTCTTCAAAATATTTTCTTTTTGTTAGTTTTTATTTTCTCTTACTACTATAAACTCTCACCTCTTTGCCTTTGAGTCTGGTTACAATTATGTTGCAGGAAGAGGAGATTACAATGAGAACATGCATCAAGGTTGGAAGAATCAAAGATGGGAGGAGCCACAAGGATTTGATCAACCCTCATGGCAACAACCACCTCCAATGGACTATCAACAACCGTTCTGTGATGCATATCAAGGCAATGGCTATGGTGAGCGCACTTTCGACTATCAACAACCACCACCATATGCCTATGAACCCCCTCCTTAACATGAGTTTGGACCACCATACTCACAAGCCCCTTTCCACCATTCACCTCCATATGACCCTAACCCGTATCCACCATACCAACCACCTTATGAGTCAAATGAACCATACATAGAACCACACCCATTCCAACATAATTACTCTCATGAACCACCACCTCAATATACACCATCTCCTTATCATTATCAAGATGTACCACCTTCCTACCATGAACCCTTTCTCCCAACAAATGAACCCTCCTATCCACCCCAAACCTCCATGGAGAACATACTTACCTCTCTCATTGGTCTCACCTCTAAACTCCAAAATCTTATATCCTGCATGGACCAACACTCTACCTCCAATATTCAACCCTCAAGCTCTAGTACACTTCCATTGCAACCACAGAATGATCTTTCCATCCCATCACCACCATCCATGGAAGAGCACCCACATCCATCAATCCAAGAGCAACATGATCCCAATGATGCTATTGACATAGAACAAGAGAGAAGGGATCATCTTCTCGAATCCATACTTTATAAGGAGCTAGAGGAGGCACTAAAGGTGAAGGTAGGAGAGACCTTTGCAGATGAAGGAGTAGTTGAAGGGTGTTGTCATAGAAAAGAAATCATCAAGGAGGAGTACGATTTTGTACTTAAACAACTGGACAAAGAAGCAATTATTGAAAAGGAAAAAGTGGTTGCAGACTTAGGAGATGCTGAACCTCCATGGGAAAGTCAAGTTATAGAGCCTTCTTCGAAGATGATTGAAATTGATGCTGAGGAGGGTGTACAACCTCTAAGGCATATCATGGTTGAAGACTTTGAAGGGAACGATCAAGAGATGGATCCAATCATTAATGAATTCTTATCTACATTTGAATCCTCTCCCAATGGACTTGACATGGAGATTAAAGAAGAAGAGGCACAACCTCCCATGCCCTTGGTGAGTAATGAAGAAGAGATTGAATTGGAAGAAAGCTACCAAGAAGAAGAGGTTGATATTGAAGAAGCTTGCAAAGATGTGGAAGTTGTCAAAGAAGAGCATAAGGGAGTGGAGCTTGCAAGTTCATTAGAGACACCTCTCCCAAGGCCATTACCGTCCAACACAACATTCAAGTGGGTAAAACTCTTATCCTTGACCTTTACCTTCCCACTTGAATATGGGCTACTGGAGATGGATGGTCAACTTAGAGCTCTTTGTGGCATTAAGAGTAAGAGAAAGATGGTTAGTGGTGGGCAACACAATCCTAGGTTCATTATGGTTGAAAGCTCACAGTTTAAATGCAAAAGTTGGTGTCGAACTCGATTGAATGGGTCTAGAAAGATGTTTGTGTGCTTACGTGAGAATTCTAAAGCTGAACCACCCGGATGGAATCATGATAATCAACTTGAAGACGGGTGTAGAAACAAGATTTGGGATCCTGGAATATACGAGGATCAATTTTGGGAGCTCAAAGCTTGTGAGGAACTCCATCAAAGCTTGAGGACCTTAGTATTGATAGAGGTTATTGGAAGTCCAAGCATTGGTGGAAGTTTCAAGACGAGTTCAAGCACAAGCCGCCATGACAAGGAGCTTACCACATTCCAACTTAAGGACTTTAACTAAAAGTGCTAGGTGGGAGACAACCCACCATGGTATAATCGTTCCTTCTTCAGTTTTAATTCTAGTCTATTTTGTTTGTTTTTTGATTGAACCTAGAATTCTGCATAACATTCATATTAGCATTGCATTCTGCATACTGCATAAAAAAGGAGGAGGGGGCACGCAACGCGATAGCGTCGCCGACGCGTCCGCGTCATGTGTGCCTCAAGGAAGAAAAGAGATTTTACAAAGAGTAACGCGAAAGTGTTGCTAGAGGCGTGCCTTTGGCACAATTTGACCCATGCGACTGCGTCACTGACGCGTCCGCGTCATGTGGGAAAAATGCCTCCCACGTGTCCGCGTCCCCCACGCAAACGCGTGCCCTAAAAATCGATGTAACCAGGGTGTATGGAAGCAAGTTGTAATGGAGTAGGGTTGGACTCGTGCCAGAAGCACAAGCCCTACCACGCAAACGCGTGCCCCACGCGTCCGCGCTGTTTTTCAGAAAAAGGCCAACCACGCGATCGCGTCCCCCACGCGACCGCGTCACCTTAAAATTTGGCAAAATGCGTTTCAAACAGAAAGTTGCGTGACCGTGAGGCTGCCCTCGTGCTAATGGCACAAAACACTCCACGCAAACGCGTGACCCACGCGTTCGCATCATTTCATTGAAGCGATATCTGCATGAACGCGTCACTCACGCGTCCGCGTAACAAGCGGCGAACAACTTATCCAGATCAGCCAAATATCTTCTCTTTTCTTCCCATATCTAAATCTATTCTTTCCTTCTTATTTCTTTCTTCCTCCTTTCTTACTTTCTTTTTCTTTTCCATTGGTGTTAAAATTCTCTTCTTCAACTATTGCATCTTATCTTGAATTATTCTGGTGCTTCATGACTTTTTTATTCTAATTGGGTATTATTATTCATAAGTCAATGCTAATTTTTATAATACTGATATTCCTTTTGCATTGATATGCACTTACACTATCTTGCATTACCCACACTGTCTTCCCTATTGTTGCAACTTTTGCACTATTGATATGCCATTTGCTTCCACTATTTTCTCACTTGCATGTTGTAGCTACCATGTACTTGAAACCTTTATTATTTGGCATTAACACCCATATTTTATTTATGTTCTTATCTTTATTTCTGGGTTACTTTTCTTCCCTTTTTCTTTCAAGATGGCCACCACGAAGAGAGAGAAAAAGCTTCTTAATGGGGAGATAGGCAAGTCAATCCGCACAATCTATAGAGAAAGGCATCAGTTGGAGTAGCCCATCCACTTGTACATCATAGCATGCACCGAGGATGGTGCAATCTTTAAGTGTGGAGAGGTTGATACCAATCTCCATGGGTTAGTTATTCTCTTCTCAACACCAATATTCTATTTTCTTTGTTTGTTCATTGTTGCATTGCATAATAGATTGCATGTGTAGTTGATTGTTTGCATTTAAATACTACTTGGTTGAAAAATAATAAGTTTCTTTCTAGGACCCTATTTTTAAAAAATTTCACTAATTTAAATTAAAAAAATTAAAATTTTCTATATGTAAAATTTGTTTGAAGTTATATTTAGAACATGGTTTTGAGCCAAAGAACACACAACCTGTGAGATTTTGAGCCTATTTATATGGTTACATTATTTAACCATAAATATTTTATTCTTGTGTGTTTTCTTCTCTATGATTGCAATATTTACTTTGTTTCAGTCTATATGTCCATTATTTAGTGTATTTACATGCTTGCATATAATTGAGGCTATATTAGATTATTAACTCACTTATCCCAAATAAGCTTACCCTTTTATGTCACCCTTGTTAGCCACCTTGAGTTTCTAATCCCTTTTTGTTCTATAACCACATCACTAGCCTTAAGTAGAAAAACAAATTAAATATCCCAATTGAATCTTTGGTTAACTTAAGATAGAGGTTGTGCATCAACTAAGTGTGGAAAAACTGTGGAAACATGGGTTAATAAGGGAATGTATCATATTTCTAATTTATTTTAATATTGGGAATTTGGAAACCTACTCATGTAAAATCAGAAAAATTAAAAATTCATGTGCATCGATAAGTTATGTTTAAAAAAAAGTAAGTGAATAAGGGGATAGAATTACCCCAATGTTAAGCTTTAATAAAGATCAATGCACATGTGATAAAAGTAAAGAAATATAAAAAATTTGGTACATGAGTATGGAAATTATACAAAGGTGGGAACTATGGGTAGCTGGGTGTGATTTTAGAATTACATAGAGTGTGTGTATGTTAGATGAAAGCTTAGGTTAGTAAAAAATTCATATTATAGCTCACTTGGCCATACATATATCCTCACCCTTACCTTAGCCCCATTACAACCCTGAAAAGACCTCATGATGTTTGCATTGGTATGCTAAATATTTGTTGATTGGTTAGATGAAGAACAAGGTTGAGAAAGCATGACTAGGAAAGAGTAGAGTGATTGACCCTAGACACTTGAGAGTTAGAGTGATATACACTACCAGTAAGGGTTCATTCCCTGCTTTCATGAGCTATCTTCTTACAAGTTTACTTATTTTCACTGTATAATTTGAATTAGTGGAATTTGGTTTGTAATTGTCTTGGAGAACTTGTTTGCTTTTAACCAAGTAGATAGAGACATCCTAGCATGTAGTTGCATTCACATTCATAGGTTGCATTGCATGAGTCTTGCTTTTTTCCTACTCATTTATTTTATCTCCTTAAGCTAAGCATGAGGACATGCTAATGTTTAAGTGTGGGGAGGTTGATAAACCACTATTTTATGGTTTATATTGTGTTTAATTGAGTGGTTTTTATCAAATTCTTGCCCACTTATTCATATGATTTGCATGATGTTACAATTCCTTCCTAGTTTAGTTCTATGGTTGAAAACTTGCTTTCTAGAGATCTTTTAATTACGTATTTTAATTCTCCTTTATACCATTCGATGCTGTGATCCGTGTGTTAAGTGTTTTAGGCTTCATAGGGCAGGAATGGCTTAGAGAATAGAGAAGAAGCTTGCAAAAATAGAAGGAACACAAGAAAATAAGGAGATGACCAGCGAACATCGACGCAGACGCATGGCTCACGCGACCGCGCGAATTGGAGAAAATCACAGTGATGCGTTCGCGTGCTTGACGCGTACGCGTGGATTGGAGTTCGCACAAACGACGTGAGCGCATGCCTGACGTGCACGCTTGGAGATGAAAATCGTTAAACGACGCGTACGTCTGACTGACGCGTATGCGTGACATGCGTAATCTGCAGAAATTACAGAATACACTGAAGACGATTTTAGGCCGCATTTTGACCCAGATTTCGGCCCAGAAACACATATTAACGTCAGGGAACATGCAGAGACTCAATATATCAGATCATACACACAATTTTAGGTTTAGATATAATTTTTAGAGAGAGATGTTCTCTCCTCTCTCTTAGGATTTAGGATTAGGAGTCCTCTTAAAGGAATTAGGATTTCATCTTCTTCAATCACAGGTTCAATGTTCCTTTTATTTATTTTCTCAATTTAGTTTATGAACTCTTTATGTTTAGATTGATTTTCTATTTAATACAATTTAAGGTATTTCAGATTCGTGATTGTTTTATTCTATTTATGATACTTTTGGTGCACGAAACCACAATCACACTTTTGTAATTCCGCACAACTAACCAGTAAGTGCACTGGGTCATCCAAGTAATACCTTACATGAGTAAGGGTCGATCCCACGGAGATTGCCGGTTTGAAGCAAGCTATGGTTATCTTGTAACTCTTAGTCAGTATATCAATAATTCTCAGATTTAATTGTAAAAAGTAAAAGAACATGAAATAAATATTTGTTTTGCAGTAATGGAAAACAGGTTGAGGTTTTGGAGATGCTCTATCTTCTGAATCTCTGCTTTCCTACTGTCTTCTTCTTCAAGCACGCAAGGCTCCTTCCATGGTAAGCTGTATGTTGGGTTTCACCATTGTCAATGGCTACCTCCCGTCCTCTCAGTGAAAATGTTCAACGCGCTCTGTCACAGCACGGCTAATCATCTGTCGATTCTCGATCATGTCGGAATAGAATCGAGTGATTCTTTTGTGTCTGTCACTAACGCCCCACAATCGTGAGTTTGAAGCTCGTCACAGTCATTCAATCCCTGAATCCTACTCAGAATACCACAAACAAGGTTTAGACCTTCTGGATTCTCAAGAATGGCTGCCAGTAGATTCTAACTTATACCACGAAGATTCTGATTAGGGAATCTAAGAGATACACACTCAATCGAAGGTAGAACAGAGGTGGTTGTTAGGCACACGTTCATAGGTGAGAATGATGATGAGTGTCACAGATCATCACATTCATCAGGTTGAAGAACAAGTGGTATCTTAGAATAGAAGCAAGCGTGATTGAATGAAAAACACTAGTAATTGCATTAATCCATCAAGACATAGCAGAGCTCCTCACCCCCAACCATGGGATTTAGAGACTCATGCCATAGAAGATACAATGTCAAACGTGTAATGTGTCATGAGGTACAGATACAATAGCAAAAAGTCCTATTTATGGTGAACTAGTGACCTAGGGTTTACAAGAATGAGTAAATGACGTAAAAATCCACTTCTGAGGTCCACTTGGTGTGTGCTTGGGCTGAGAATTGAAGCTTTTATGTGTAGAGACTTTTCCTGGAGTTAAGCGCCAGCTTTTGTGCCAGTTTGGGCGTTTAACTCCAACTTTTGTGCCAGTTCTGGCGTTAAACGCTGGGAATTCCGAAGCTGATTTGGAACGCCGATTTGGGCCATCAATTCTTGGGCAAAGTATAGACTATTATATATTTCTGGAAAGCCCAGGATGTCTACTTTTCAACGCAATTGAGAGCGCGCCATTTGGGCTTCTGTAGCTCGAGAAAATCCACTTCGAGTGTAGGGAGGTCAGAATCCAACAGCATCTGCAGTCCTTTTTCAGCTTCTGAATCAGATTTTTGCTCAGGTCCCTCAATTTCAGCCAAAAAATACCTGAAATCATAGAAAAACAAACAAACTCATAGTAAAGTCCAGAAATGTGATTTTTAATTAAAAACTAACAAAAACATACTAAAAACTAACTAAAACATACTAAAAATATACTAAAAACAATGCCAAAAAGCGTATAAATTATCCGCTCATCACAACACCAAACTTAAATTGTTGCTTGTCCCCAAGCAACTGAAAATCAAACAGGATAAAAAGAAGAGAATATACTATAAATTCCAAATTATTAATGAAACTTAGCTCCAATTAGATGACCGGGACTAGTAGCTTTTTGCCTCTGAACAGTTTTGGCATCTCACTTTATCCTTTGAAGTTTAGAATGACTGGCATCCATAGGAACTCAGAATTCAGATAGTGTTATTGATTCACCTAGTATAGTATGTTGATTCTTGAACACATCTACTTTATGAGTCTTGGTCGTGGCCCAAAGCATTCTGTTTTTCAGTATTACCACCGGATACATACATGCCACAGACACATAACTGGGTGAACCTTTTCAGATTGTGACTCAGCTTTGCTAGAGTCCCCAATTAGAGGTGTCTAGAGTTCTTAAGCACACTCTTTTTGCTTTGGATCACGACTTTAACCGCTCAGTCTCAAGTTTTCACTTGACACCTTCACGCCACAAGCACATGGTTAGGGACAGCTTGGTTTAGCCGCTTAGGCCAGGATATTATTCTTGTAGGCCCTCCTATCCACTGATGCTCAAAGCCTTGGATCCTTTTTATTTTTACCCTTGCCTTTTGGTTCAAAAGGCTATTGGCTTTTTCTGCTTGCTTTTTCTCTTTTTTTTTTGTATTCACTGCTTTTTCTTGCTTCAAGAATCAATTTGATGATTTTTCAGATCCTCAATAACATTTCTCCTTTTTCCATCATTCTTTCAAGAGCCAACAATTTTAACATTCTTTAAACAACAAATTCAAAAGACATATGCACTGTTCAAGCATACATTCAGAAAATGAATTCGAAATCCTGTACTTCTTGTTCTTTTGTGATTAAAGCATTTTTCATTCAAGAGAGGTGATGGATTCATAGGACATTTATAGCTTTAAGACATGAACTTTAAATTTTATTAATCATGGAATAAGAACAAGACTCAAAGATAATTATAAGAGAAAACTAATAATAATAGAAAAACAGAAAATTAAAAACAGAAATTTAAATGACTCTAAAATTGATTCCTAATGATAGAAGTTATCACAGAATTAGGACTCAACAACCTTGATTTTGAGAAGTGGATGCTCCCTCAACTTGTGGGGTGTTTGACCCTTCAAGGGAGAGCTTCTGGCGCTTCAGCTCCTGTAGCTCACGCCCCTGCTTCTCTTGTTCCTTCAGCAGTTTGTAGAGCATGCAGTTTTGATTCTGCTATTCTTCCTTAAGTTGTTCCATAGCTTCTTGCAGCTTTGCAACAGATGCTTCTAGGCGGGCCCAGTAGTCAATTTCAGGAAGTTCAGGGAGGAACTTCTACGCCCTCCTTTTGATAGAGTTATCTTGCATTTGTCCTTCCATTGACTTCTTGGTGATTGGATGTTCAATTGGTATGAATTCATCTACTCCCATCTTCACCCCAGCATCTTTACATAGCAAAGAGATTAAGCTTGGGTAAGCCAGTTTGGCTTCAATGGAGTTCTTGTTTGTAATTGTGTAAATCTCACAAGCAATCAGATGATGAACCTCTACTTCTTTTCCCAGAATAATACAATGAATCATCACTGCTCTCTTGATAGTGGCCTCAAAACAGTTACTAGTGGGCAAAATAGAACTCCCAATGAAGTCTAGCCAACCTCTTGCAACTGGTTTGAGATCTCCCCTCTTAGAGTTGGTTTGGGACACCTTTTGAATTGGTTATCCACTTAGTTCCAGGGAAGCATATGTCCTCTAGAACTTGATCCAACCCCTTATCTACTCTCACCATTCTCCTATTAAAGGATTCAGGATCATCTTGTAGTTGAGGCAGTTTGAAGACCTCTCTTATTTTGTCCAGATGGAAGTAAATCATTCTCCCTCTGACCATGGTTCTGAAGGTATGGAAAGCAGTTCTAGTCATTCTCTGCTTATCTGTCAACCACAGATTTGAGTAGAATTCCTGAATCATGTTTCTTCCAACCTTTGTTTCAGGATTGGCTAGAATATCCCATCCTCTATTTCAAATTTGCTCTTGAACCTCCGGATATTTGTCTTCTTTTAGATCGAATTTAACTTCCGGGATCACTGACCTTAGACCCATTATTTTGTGGTAATGGTCTGCATGTTCTTTGAGGGGGAGGGATTTCGAAAGTTTTGAAAGAGATTTGAGAAGATATGGAAAGAATTTGAGAAAATACTTGAGTTTTTGAAGAAGATTTGGAAAGGATTTGAAAGAGATTTGAGAAATAATTTAGAAAATTGTTGGATTTTTTGAAATTTGAGGGTGAATGATGAAAATTTGTAACATGTTTATGTAGAAAATTATGGGTCAAAACATGAAAGTGTGAAAAAAATTGAAGTGGAAAGCAAAATCTCCTTCCCCTGCCTTTCTGGCGTTAAACGCCCAGAATGGTATCCATTCTAGCGTTTAACGCCCAATTGGTGGCCATTATAGGCGTTTAACGCCTAGCCAGTCACCCTGGTTGGCATTAAACACCAGAAACTCCTTTATCACTGGGCATTTTACTGAACGCCCAGGATGCTGCAATTCTGGCGTTAAATGCCCAGAATCATTCTGGCGTTTAACGCCCAAAATGGTGCCTTTACTAGCGTTAAATGCCCAGAATAGTATCCATTCTGGCGTTTAACGCCCAGGATGCCCTTTACTGGCGTCTTCTTGCCAGCAAGCTCCTTTTCTCTGCTTATTTCACTGAATCCTTCTGTAACTCTGTGAATTCCTTCAATTTCAATGATCAACCTTGAAGAATATATATCAAACTTTTATAAAACAAATAACCTGCTAATGACTGGGTTGCCTCCCAGCAAGCATTTCTTTATTGTCTTTAGCTGGACCTTTACTGAGACTCATTCAAGCCTCCATTTTGAGCATTCATGCTCAAAATTACTTTCAAGATAATGTTTAATCTTTTGTTCATTAACAATGAACTTTTTGTCAGAATCAATATCCTGAAGCTCACCATATCCATATGGTGACCCTCCTGTAATCACATACGGACCCCTCCAACGGGATTTGAGTTTTCCTGGAAACAGTCTGAAGGACCCCTCCACCAGGATTTCAGTTTTCCTGGGAATAGTCGGAGCCTAGAGTTGAAGAGCAGAACTTTTTGTCCTGACTCAAAGACTCTGGATGACAACTTCTTGTCATGCCACTTTTTTACCTTTTCCTTATAAATTTTGCATTTTCAAAGGCACTGAGTCTGAATTCCTCTAGCTCATTTAGCTGGAGCAATCTTTTTTCACCAGCTAACTTAGCATCCATGTTTAGGAACCTGGTTGCCCAGTAGGCTTTATGTTCCAGTTCCACGGGCAGATGACAGGCCTTGCCATACACAAGTTGGTATGGAGAAGTTCCTATAGGAGTCTTGAATGCTGTTCTGTATGCCCACAGAGCATCATCCAAGCTCTTTGCCCAATCCTTTCTACTGGCAATTACAGTCCATTTCAGGATTCTTTTTAGCTCTCTATTAGAGACTTCAGCTTATCCATTAGTCTGTGGATGATACGGAGTTGCTACTTTGTGGCTAATTCCATATCAGACCATAGCAGAGTACAGCTGTTTATTGCAGAAATGAGTGCCCCCATCACTGATTAGTACTCTGGGAACACCAAACCTGCTGAAGATGTGTTTTTGGAGGAATTTCAGCACGGTTTTGGTATCATTATTGGGTGTGGCAATTGCTTCTACCCATTTAGATACATAGTCTACTGCCACCAGAATATAAGTGTTTGAGTATGATGGTGGGAAGGGACCCATGAAGTCAATACCCCATACATCAAACAATTCAATCTCTGAGATCCCTTGTTGAGGCATGGCGTAACCGTGAGGCAAGTTACCAGCTCTTTGGCAACTGTCACAGTTACGCACAAACTCTCGGGCATCCCTATAGAGAGTAGGCCAATAGAAGCCACATTGGAGGACTTTAGTGGCTGTTCGCTCACTTCCGAAATGTCCCCCATACTGTGATCCATGGCAATGCCATAGGATCCTTTGTGCTTCCTCTCTCGGTACACATCTGCGGATCATTCCGTCTGCATATCTCTTAAAGAGATATGGCTCATCCCATAGGTAGTACTTGGCATCTGAAATTAATTTTTTTCTTTGCACCCTGCTGTACTCCTGGGGTATGAACCTCACAGCTTTATAGTTTTGGTGCACGAAATTGTGATCAATACTTTTCACAACTCAAATAATCCCCGGTGATGAACCCAAAAACTTGGTGTTCAATACCATGGCATAAACACAACTTCGCACAACTAACCAGCAAGTGTACTGGGTCGTCCAAGTAATAAACCTTACGCGAGTAAGGGTCGATCCCACAGAGATTGTTGGTATGAAGCAAGCTATGGTCACCTTGTAAATCTCAGTTAGGCAGATTAAATTGGTTTATGGTGAGTTCGAAAATTAATAAATAAATAGAAAATAAAAAGGGATAGAAATACTTATGTAAAGCAATAGTGGGAATTTCAGATAAGTGTGTGAAGA
>NC_029781.3:74827665-74827840 GCF_000817695.3 Arachis duranensis
AATCATATATTGCTGGAAATCCCAGGATGTCTACTTTCCAACGCCATTGAGAGCGCGCCAATTGGTCTTCTGTAGCTCCAGAAAATTTAGTTCAAGTGCAGGGAGGTCAGAATCCAACAGCATCTGCAGTCCTTTTTAGTCTCTGAATCAGATTTTTGCTCAGGCCCCTCAATTT
>NC_029781.3:74828052-74828660 GCF_000817695.3 Arachis duranensis
CTCATGACAACACCAAACTTAAATTGTTGCTTGTCCTCAAGCAACTGAAAATCAAATAAGATAAAAAGAAGAGAATATGCAATGAATTCCAAAAACATCTATGAAGATCAGTATTAGTTAGATGAGCGGGACTTTTAGCTTTTTGCCTCTGAATAGTTTTGGCATCTCACTCTATCCTTTGAAATTCAGAATGATTGGCTTCTTTAGGAACTCAGAATACAGATAGTGTCATTGATTATCCTAGTTAAGTATGATGATTCTTGAACACAGCTACTTATTGAGTCTTGGCCGTGGCCCAAAGCACTCTGTCTTCCAGTATTATCACCGGATACATACATGCCACAGACACATAATTGGGTGAACCTTTTCAGATTGTGACTCAGCCTTGCTAGAGTCCCCAATTAGAGGTGTCCAGGGTTCTTAAGAACACTCTTTTTGCCTTGGATCACAACTTTATTTCTTTTTTCTCTTGGATAACAACTTTGTTTCTTTCTTTTTTCTCTTTTTTTTCTTTTTTTTTTTGTTTTCTTTTCTCCCCTTTTTTTCGTTTTTCTCTTTTCTCTTTTTTTTTTTGTATTCACTGCTTTTTCTTGCTTCAAGAATCATTT
>NC_029781.3:74828748-74829262 GCF_000817695.3 Arachis duranensis
AAGAGCCAACATTCATGAACCACAAATTCAAGATACATATGCACTGTTTAAGCATACATTCAGAAAACAAAAATATTGCCACCACATCAAAATAATTAAACTGTTATAAAATTCAAAATTCATGCAATTCTTCCCCTTTTTTTCTCAATTAAGCACATTTTTATTTAAGAAAGGTGATGGATTCATAGGACATTCATAACTTTAAGGCATAGACACTAAGACACTAATGATCACAGGACACAAACATAGATAAACATAAGCATAAAATTCGAAAAACGGAAGAACAAAGAACAAGGAAATCAAAGAACGGGTCCACCTTAGTGATGGCAGCTCTTTCTTCCTCTTGAAGATCCTATGGAGTGTTTGAGCTCCTCAATGTCTCTTCCTTGTCTTTGTTGCTCCTCCCTCATGATTCTTTGATCTTCTCTAATTTCATGGAGGAGGATGGAGTGTTCTTAGTGCTCCACCCTTAGTTGTCCCATGTTGGAACTCAATTCTCCTAGGGAGGTGTTTA
>NC_029781.3:74829296-74829864 GCF_000817695.3 Arachis duranensis
TTTCTATTTCTTCTCCAATCATGATGCTATGAATCATGATAGCCCGGTCTATAGTAACTTCGGACCGGTTGCTAGTGGGAATGATTGAGCGTTGGATAAACTCCAACCATCCTCTAGCCACGGGCTTGAGGTCATGCTTTCTCAATTGAACTGGCTTTCCTCTTGAATCTCTCTTCCATTGGGCGCCCTCTTCATAGATGTCTATGAGGACTTGGTCCAACCTTTGATCAAAGTTGACCCTTCTAGTGTAAGGATGTTCATCTCCTTGCATCATGGGCAAGTTAAATGCCAACCTTACGTTTTCCGGACTAAAATCTAAGTATTTCCCCCGAACCATAGTAAGCCAATTCTTTGGGTCTGGGTTCACACTTTGATCATGGTTCTTGGTGATCCATGCATTGGCATAGAACTCTTGAACCATTAAGATTCCGACTTGTTGAATGGGGTTGGTAAGAACTTCCCAACCTCTACTTCGGATCTCATGTCGGATCTCCGGATATTCACTCTTTTTGAGTTTAAAAGGGACCTCGGGGATCACTTTCTTCAAGGCCACAACTTCATAGAAGTG
>NC_029781.3:74832985-74839003 GCF_000817695.3 Arachis duranensis
GCTCTTGGCAAGGTATGAAAATTAGAAGTCCTATCCTAGTTATCCTTCTCAATTGTGATGAGAATTGTTCATTGCTCCCACTTAGTTAACCCTTGCCAAATAAAGGAAAGTCAAGTGGATGAATCAATTTGATTCCTCAATTCCTAATCAACTCCTAAAGGAAAGACTAGCTTTAGGGGTATTCAAATCAATTAGCAACTTCTAATTATCAATCAACAAGGGAGTTAGATAACTCAAGAGTCACTAATCACTCTACCTAAGCCAAGAGGAACAAAAGCTACACTAAAATCCAAACAAGCATTTCATCAAACACTTGGAAGGCATAAAAGAAAAGCATAGTAAATTGACAACAAGAATAGAATCTAACAACAATTATTGCAACAATTATTGCAAAGAACTAACAACAACAATCAAGGAAATCACAATTATCATGAATTACCTCAAATTGCATTATTGAAATGAAACTAAAAGAACAACAATCTATCCAAAACAAATTGAAGAATTACAATTATAGAAACACATAACTAGAAAGAGAGAGATGAGAAGATTGAGAATTGATAAGGGAAGATTGAATCAAAGCATGAATTAAATCTAGATCTAAGAAGAGAGTTTATCCTAAACCTAATCCTAATTCTAGAGAGAAGTGAGAGCTTCTCTCTCTAGAAAACTAAAACTAAAACTAATCCTAGTGAGTGTGTATGTATGTATGAACATGTGTTGTCAATCCCCTTCAATCCTTGGCTTTTATATGTATTTTGGTGCCAAAGTTGGTTGCTGAAACCTTCCCAAAATCGCCAGGCACGTGCTACATAAGTGAAGTCATGTGCCATCATCGGCGCGTGCGCGCATGGTACGCGTGCGCGTCCTTGGCCTGTTTTGCAATGTGCGCGCGAGCGCCTGGTGCGCGTACGCGTACATGGTCTGGATCAGCTCTTTTGGCTTTTAGTGCTTCTCTCCACTTGCATGCTTCCTTCCTTGCTTCCTTTGATCCATGTCTAGCCTATTTCAACCTGAGATTACTAATAAACACATCAAGGCATCTTGTGGAATCAAAGAGAAATTAGAATTCATCAAGATAAGGCTTAAAAAGCATGTTTTTACACTTAAGCACAAATATGGGAGAGATAACAAAACCATGCTAATTCATAGGCTAAATGTGACAAAAGGTCATCAAAATACTCTAAATTCAATACAAGATAAACCCTCAAATTGGGGTTTGTCAACCTCCCCACACTTAAGCCTTAGCATGTCCTCATGCTAAAATAAGAAGGAATTAAAGGTGATGACATTTAATGAATGCAACTAAACTATATGAGTCCTATCTAAATGCAACTACCTAAAATAAATGCAAATGCTTAATTCAAACATTTCAAATTGCCAAGAGAGCATGTGTAAGCACAAGAGCTAGGCAATAGGAATTAAGTCCAAACCACAATTGTATTGAATTATCAAAAAGGAGTTCAAACTTGCAAGAATATAGATAATATAGGTGAACACATGTGATTGAACTTTTGAACCCTCACCGGATGTGTGTATCCGCTCTATTCACTCAAGTGTTTAAGGCTCAATTCACTCATTTCTCTTCTAATCAAGCTTTCCAAAATTTGATTTTCTTCTAACAATCAACATTTATTCAATGCATGCATACATTCATCATGAGGTCTTTCATTTTGGTTGTAATGGGGTTAGGGTCAAGGTAGGATTATTTATGGTTAAGTAGGCTAAGATTGAATCCTTAATTAGCATAGACTTTCCCACCTAACTATATAATGACCTATACAAATTCAAACTACTCTAACTACCCATTCTTCACTTTTTCTTACATATCCATGCATCCTTATTTGATTCATAACATCTATGCATTGATTTCTTTTCACCTTGGGGCAATTTGTCCCCTTTTTATTATTTTCTTTCTTTTTCTTCTTTCTTCTTTCTCTTTTTTTTTCTTTTTTTGTTTTTCTCATTTTCACTTTTATTTCTCTTTTTTTTTCTTTTGTCAAACTATATACAAGAGCATCAATGCATAAGGTTTATTCATTTAATCAATACATGAGTATGTACCCAATTCCTAAACATGAAAGTATACTACCCCTTTTATCCCATCCAATGTTCCCAAACCTCACCAACTTTGAATAATAAACACTCTCACTAGCCTAGACTAATCAAAGATCCAAATAAGGACTTTTCATTGGTTTTCCGCCTTAGGCTTGTAATGAGCTGAATTGAGAACAAGTTGGTTAATCATAAGCTCAAAATTGGCTAACAATGGAGAGTAAGAGGTTGGCTATTTGGGTAAGTGGGCTAATGAAGTAATGGCCTCAATCATACAAATGCATAAACACAAGAAATAAATGGACATATAGAATCAAGCAAATCAAGGATTACAATCATAGAAAGAGAACAATTTCACACAAGAATGGAAAATAAGTGGTTATAAAATGTAACCACATCAATAGGCTCAAGTCTCACAAGCTTGTGTTCCCAATTCAATACATGCTTCACAAAGTATGAAATTCAAGCAAGTTTTACCAAAAATTTTCTTTCAATCAATTGGTTTGATGCCCTATATTTAAACTTCTTGGAAACTTTCAATATTTGAATAAGCATTGTTGTGATTGAAAAAATTCAAAAATTTTCTTAGTTCACCCTTTCCCTTTTTCACTTAAAATCAATTTCTTATACAAAAAGGGTGACTAAATATTTACAATTCAAGTATGATTTCTAATCACAACCACGAATTAAAAAGAAAAATAAACAAAATGTATAAAGAAAAGATTCAACTAAAAGTAAAAGTATGAAATCTATCATCTAAAACATCTAAAGATATCCATAAGCATCAAAGTATCTAAAATCCAAAATAAATCCAAAATAAGCAGTAAAAGTATCCAAAATAAACTCAAAATACATCAAATGTATACAAAAAGTGTGCAAAGTAAGATAGCTAGCAAAGTGTTCACCGGTATCTAATGATGCCACCGGCTACCTCCCCACACTTAAGATTAAGCATCGTCCTCGATGCTAATCCTGAGGATCAGGGATAGGTACACCGGTAGGCTCTGGCTGTGGCTGTGGTACCAGCTGAGACTCCTGTGTCTGAGGTGGTGCATCCATATGTGCTGGCTCATCCGCATGAATACCCTCAGTCTGTAAATCTGTCTCCTCATCGGAACCGGAAGACTCTGGTAGAGGGGGCAGCTCAAGGCCCTGAGCCACAAACATCTGGTCAATCCGATCCAGGCGACGCATGATCTGGCGCTTACTGCGCTCCATGTACCGGAAGAGACGCTGAACCAACAAGTACATCGGCTGAGGTGCGGCTGCGGTAGATGCTCCTGCAGGTGCTGATGATGAAGAGGGTCCAGCTCCCTCAACTGCTGCTCTGGCTCGAGATCTACGGCGCGAGGCGGGCCTCTCGTGCACCCAGGATCCCCACGGAATAGTAACTGGCTCCTTCTGAGGGAGCGGTGGAGGGGGTGATACATCATCCTGGTGCCACGGAACTCCGGCCCGCTGAATCATCTGAGTGACCAAAATCGGGAACGGAAAGATACCTCGGATGTGGGCTCTCCACATGAAACGCCTGATCAGCTGGGGGTAGTAAACCTCTTTTCCCTCCATCACACAGCTGATCAGGATCAACATAGCAACCGGGATCTCTGTGAAGTGAGTCGTAGGCATGACGTAATGGGCGAAAATCTGCTGCCAAGTCTTAGCCTCTCGGCTCAGATAACTAAAGTGCATCCCCTTGGGTGCCGTGTTATCGGCATCCATAACCCAAGGAGCATCTGGAGTGGCTACCACTGCCCTCAACGCCTCAAAGTCAAAAGTCATGCAATGAAGGTCTATCTCGGCCTGCATGAATGCATTAGTGTCACTGGTCTTAGGCCGGCATGTAAGGGCATCCTCTATGGCCTGCTCTGTGATGGGTACCTCAATCCCCCTAACAAATACCGAATCAAGGGAGTGGCGAAAGAAATTGCAGTAGAACTCCTGTACCCAAGACCGGTTCACCCGGCTCAATTCCCTATCCAGAAAAGTCAAACCCATCCGGTCAACACGCTGGTGAATGATGTCGGCCAAATCTGATGGAATAAGCAGTTTCTTCTCAGTATTCAGATTCTTTGAATTGTAGCTTGGGAATCTGAGTTCACAATAGAGATTGGGGAATTTGACCGTATCCTGAGCCGGTAGTAATTGGTTTGCCTTATCTATGTCATTTAGAGGGTTTTGAGCATAGGCAAGCAATGAGGCAAAAGTGGGGTTTGGGGTTTTCTTTCTCTGTGAGGCAAAAGTGGGGTTTGGTGTTTTCTTCCTCTTTTTGGAAGATGATGCCTTTCCTTTCCCTTTATCCGACATCCTGAAAAATGGAATAAAATATAGGCATTTAAGCATTTAGCATGAAACGAGTAAAACAAGTTCAGGATGTAAGGTAAATGGCAAGCAAACATGATGTGAATAAAATTTGAAACATGGACAGCAGGCTTTAAAACCAGGAATTCAATGTTTCAAACAATGTGAACAATTTTCAAGGAATAGGCATGTTCATCATCATGACTCAAAAGAATGGTCAAACGGTTTAAAATGCAAGTAAGCGTGAAGTTGGTAAGTAAAGAAGTCAATGATTTGTACAAGTGAGATTATATTAGTAGTATGATGAGAAATGCACCTTTCAAGCACACAAATCATGTTTACAATGTTTATGTAAACCCCGGAAGTCGAAAATAACGAGAATTAGCCCAAATTCGTAATAAAGATCAAGATGAGATTAAATTTCTTGAAAATTGGGCAGCATCTCGGCTTAAAATTGGACGTTCCCGGGTAGCAAAATAGCATAAACAGCAACATTATAGTATCAACCAATCACAGTAGCAATAATAAGGCATTCAGGCAGCACAAATTGCATACAGAGCAACTCAAAATTCGCACTTAGCAGACAAGCAAACAAACAGAAAATAAACACAAACGGAGCACTTATCAGGCCTAGAATCC
The DNA here is from genome assembly GCF_000817695.3 of Arachis duranensis. NCBI lineage: Eukaryota > Viridiplantae > Streptophyta > Magnoliopsida > Fabales > Fabaceae > Arachis > Arachis duranensis. The sequence continues at coordinate 74,837,975 of NC_029781.3, forward strand.
TCTATCCAGCCCTAGCTACCTAACCGCAATTATTTCTAACTAATCCTAACATACAACATTTGAAATCAGACTAACTAACAGAAATATACAGTAATTAACAGAAATGAACAATTAACAAAAACAGAAATTGGAGCAGGAACCTGGGAGCGGGGAAGAACCAAGAATGGAAAGAGGGAAACGGAACTGGAGTGAGGGCAGCAGCGGCAGAAGCTTGCACCGCCGTGGACGGTGGCGGTGAAGGCGGCCGCGGTGGCAGTTCGGTGAGAGAGCAGAGAGGGGGAGAGTGAGTGGTGGCGAGTCGGTGAGAGAGAGAGAGAGTGAATGGGAGTGGGCGTGAGGAGAGAGAGAAGGGGGTAGGCCGTCTAGTGGTGGCTGCCGGCGAAGCAGCGGCGGCGGCCGAAGTGGATGAGAGAGAAGGGAGGAATCGGAGATGGGGGGGTGATAGGGAGAAGAGGGGAGAGGAGAGGGAAGGTGGGGTGGCCGTGCGGTGGTGAGGTAGCCGGTGGTGGTCGCCGGCCGAGCAGGGAGTTGCAGAGATGGAAATGGAGGTTGGGGAGGAAGAAGGGCGCGACTGCGCGACCCTCGTTGAGCGTTAGGGTTATCATCATTTTAAAATGACGCGGGCGCGCACCTTGCGCGTCCGCGTGCATGAATGACACTGGGGACCTACGCGTGCGCGTACAGCGCGCTTAAGCGCGGAAGGTCGAAATGGGTATGGACGCGAGCGCGTACCGCGCGCGTACGCATGACAGGAGTTGGGCTGTAGGCTTGAGGTTGGCCCATAGGAGGCCTAACTCTCTGGAGCTTGGCCTAAGATCTTGCAGCAGCGATTCGACGCGTACGCGGCAGGTGCGCGTACGCGTGCTCTCCCTTATGGTTGTATGGCGCGCACGCACGTAGTGCGCGTAAGCGTGAAGTGAGTTGGGCTCGAGGCACAACGCTGGCCTAGGAGAGGCCCAACTCTCTGGATTATGGCTGGTGATGCATCCGCTCATGGACGCGTGCGCGTACAGCGTGCGCGCGCGTCCA
>NC_029781.3:74839091-74842643 GCF_000817695.3 Arachis duranensis
ACTCCCCATTGGTGCCTACAACTCCTATTTAATCAAAAAAACTACACTTTCTAAAATGCAAGTTGGTTTTGAGATTTATTCTATTTCTACTAATCACAACATACATGTCAATATTCTAGCTACTAATGTATACAAACAAGCTAATTATGATATGCAAACCTACCTACAATGGTAACTCAATTCACTTATTAAACAAGGTTAGAAGAGAGTGAAAAGAGTTTACCATGGTGGGGTATCTCCCACCTAGCACTTTTAGTTAAAGTCCTTAAGTTGGACATTTGGTGGAGTCCTTGCTAGGGTGGCTTATGCTTAAACTCTTCTTCGAATCCCCACCAGTCCTTGCACTTCCAATAGCCTCCGGGATCCCAATTTAAGCGTACAAGGCCTTCAATGGGGCCTAAGCAAGTAACAAGGCCCTTAAGTTGATAGTGGTCTATGCATGTTCCGGGGTCCCATACTTTATTTGTTAACTCCTTTTCTTCTTGATCTTCATGCTTCCAATAGGGTAACAAACTTATTGAATTCTCCTTGTAACTCATACTCATCATCCTAATCCCATTGAATTTGGCTTCATTCCACCTTTGAGGTTCAAAGTTTGGTATTCCATCCTTTATGCACCTTGATTCAATTTGTCCACCGATATCTAATCCGTTCTTACTCTCTAGCCCACAAAGAGCTCTAAGTTGGCCGTCCGTTTCTAACAATGCATATTGATATGGGCCAAGAAAATTAAAGGATGAGATGATTACCCACTCAATTTGTGATTGGGACGGCGACTTAGCAAGGAAGGTGTCCAATGGTCTTGACATTGTAGGTTCCACTTCCCTTGGCTCCTCCATGATGATTTCCATCTTTTGATAACTCATTTTAAATTCTTCTTGTTTGCTAACTTCCTTTAAACCTTTATCATTGATCAAGTCATGTGTTGGAGGTTGCGCACCCTCTTCAACATTGATTTCACATTCGATGGGGGAAGCTTTAACAAGATCACCATTGTCACTTGATGTAGAGTTATTTTTGTTGATGGAACTTCCTTCTTGTTTAACCTCCTCTAGGTCTTCTTCCACTTCTTTATTTTCAATAATCTTCATTTCCTCCGTTTGTTGCAATACATACTCCAATTCTTTATGCTCAACTTGAGATTCTAAAGTCTCCCTCATACCTCCCTCTTTGGTTGCTTTCTCACAATCATCCGTGAACTCATTTCGGTTGTGATATGAATCCCAAGAATCTATCTTTTGACGGATGGTTGCTTGAAGTCGGTCCATTTCTTCCTTGAAACGATCCCTCAATTCTTGTTCCGCTTTACTAACATAAGTAGGATCATATTGCTCTTGTGAAGGCGGTTTGGAGTTCTTCTTGCTCTTGAAGAATGATATCAAGTGTATCATTCATTGGGATTTGAGTTGGAGGGTAAAGATGTTGGAGTGGAAGTGATTCAAGGGTTGCTTGTTCATAATCGTCACAAGGGTATGCATAGGGGGAATATAGATTTGGATCATATGTAGGCGATTGGTGGAAATAAGATGGGGGTTGAGAGTATGGTGTATAGAATGGTGGTGGTTGAGAGGTATAACCATGATAAGAATCATCATGTTCATAGGGATGATATGCATTATAGGAAGGATTAACATCATAGTAACTTGAAGAGGAAGGTTGCCATGGTGATTGCTCATATGGATATGGCTCCCTTCCTGAGAATTCGTCTATCCCATAATGTGAGCCATCATTCAAGTTTTCATCGCCTACAAAATAGTCATAGTCATATCCAAAATCACAAGGACGAGAATTCATAGTGGCTAGTAAGAATCAAAACTAATAGAAATCTAAAACTAACAAAAACTACCAAACAAACAAAAGACAAACATATTCACAATATTCACATATTTACATTTAACCAAAAACATGGCACTCATGCGCATTCCCCGGCAACGGCGCCATTTTGACGATCAGATTTTTGACGGTTTAGAATTTCTCAAATAAATTCTCGTTGTAAAGTATAGTTTCTAAACCAAACAATAACCCTTTCGTACAAAAAGTTGTTTGTCACTAGTACAAACCCCTAAATTTATAAACCGAAGTATTGGACCTCGGGTCGTTCTCCCTAGGACTACAATAAAGTGTCTTGTTATTGGTTGTGAGTTATTTTGGGGTTTTTGATAAGAGGCATGAAAGTAAATGGCAATGAAAGTAAACTAACAACTATAAAAGCTCTTGGCAAGATATGAGAACTAGAAGTCCTATCCTAGTTATCTTACTCAATTGTGATGAGAATTGTTCATTGCTCCCACTTAGTTAACCCTTGCCAAATAAAGGAAAGTCAAGCGGATGAATCAATTTGATTCCTCAAGTCCTAATCATCTCCTAAAGGAAAGACTAGCTTTAGAGGCATTCAAATCAATTAGCAACTTCTAATTATCAATCAACTAGGGAATTAGAGAACTCAAGAGTTACTAATTACTCTACCTAGGCCAAGAGGGACAAAAATCTATTCTAAAATCCAAACAAGCATTTCATCAAACACTTGGAAGGCATAAAAGAAAAGCATAGTAAATCAACAACAAGAATAGAATCTAACAACAATTATTGCAAAGAATTAACAACAACAATAAAGGAAATCACAATTATCATGAATTACCTCAAATTGCATTATTGAAATGAAACTAAAGAACAACAATCTATCCAAAACAAAATGAAGAACTACAATTATAGAAACACATAACTAGAAAGAGAGAGAGAGATGAGAAGATTGAGAATTGATAAGGGAAGATTGAATCAAAGCATGAATTAAATCTAGATCTAAGAAGAGAGTTTATCCTAAACCTAATCCTAATTCTAGAGAGAAGTGAGAGCTTCTCTCTCTAGAAAACTAAACTAAAACTAATCCTAGTGAGTGTGTATGTGTGTATGAACATGTGTTGTCAATCCCCTTCAATCCTTGGCTTTTATGTGCATTTTGGCGCCAAAGTTGGTTGCTGAAACCTCTCCAAAATCGCCAGGCACGTGTTACATAAATGAAGTCATGTGCCAGCATCGGCGCGTGCGCGCATGGTACGCGTGCGCGTCCTTGGACTGTTTCGCAATGTGCGCGCGAGCGCCTTGTGCGCGTACGCGTGCACGGCCTGGATCAGCTCTTTGGCTTTTAGTGCTTCTCTCCACTTGCATGCTTCCTTCCTTGCTTCCTTTGATCCATGTCTAGCCTATTTCAACCTGAGATTACTAGTAAACACATCAAGGCATCTAGCGGAATCATTAAGCTCAAAGTTGTTTGCTCCAATGGCAGGGATAGAGATGCTTCTCCCATAGAAGTCGGGAGTAGGTGCAGTAAAGTCACCCAGCACCTTCCTTGCATTGTTGGCATTGTTGTTGTTTTTGGCTGCCATGGGTTCTTCTTCTTTGAAAATTTCTGTTAGGTCCTCTACAGAGAATTGTGCCTTAGCTTCTCTTCGCTTTCGCTTCAAGGTCCTTTCCGGTTCAGGATCAGCCTCAACAAGAATGCTTTTGTCTTTGCTTCTGCTCATATGAAAGAGAAGAAAACAAGGAAATATGGAA
>NC_029781.3:74842716-74844128 GCF_000817695.3 Arachis duranensis
TAAAGTGTCAGAGGAAAAGAAGAGTAGAAGACAGAAGTAGAAAATTCGAACTTATCAAAGAAGATGGAGTTCGAATTTTGCATTAAGGATAGTGTTAGTCCATAAATAGAAGGATGTGAGAAGAAGAGAAGCAATTTTCGAAAATTAAGTAAAAGATTTTGAAAACATTTTGAAAAACTTTAATTGATTTTCGAAAACCATGATTGAGAAGGAAGTAAAGTGATTTTTGAAAAAGATTTGATTGAAAAGATTTGATTTGAAAAAGATTTGATTTTGAAAAGATTTTGAAAACTAAAAAAAAAATCTGCATTAAAAACAAAATCTTCCCTCTTGTGCCATCCTGGCGTTAAACGCCCATAATGGTGCACATTCTGGCGTTTAACGCCCAAACTACTACCCTTTTGGGCGTTAAACGCCCAGCCAGGCACCCTGGCTGGTGTTTAAACGCCAGTTTGCCTTCCTCACTGGGGTTTTGAGCGCCCAACTTTTTCTGTGTAGTTCCTCTGCTGTATGTTCTGAATCTTCAATTCTCTGTATTATTGACTTGAAAAGACACACATTAAAAATATTTTTGGATTTTTAATAATAAGGAATAATCAAAATGCAACTAAAATCAAATAACAATGCATGCAAGACACCAAACTTAGCAGTTTGTATACTACTGACACTAACAGAATGAGAATGCACATGAAACACATAAACACTCAAGTCAAGAGAATTCAAAGATCAGAGCAATGAAATCATCAAGAATATCTTGAAGATCACTGAAGACACATGAATGGATGCAAGAAGAACAAAAACATGCAATTGACACCAAACTTAAAATGAAATACTAGATTCACACAAGAAATATTTTTGGATTTTATGATTTTATAATTTTTTTTAATTTTTCGAAAATTAAGTGGAACAAAAAATAAAGGCATCAAAATTCTTAATGAGAATTCCAGGAATCATGCAATGTTAGTCTAAAGCTTTAGTCTAAAGAAATTAGACATGGCTAGCCAAGCTTCAGCAGAACATTGCATTCAAGAGCTAAATTGATGAAGATCAATCAGCTTTGGTGATGATAAGAACATCACCTTGAAACATTAGAATTCATTCTTAAGAACTCTGAAGAAAAATACCTAATCTAAGCAACAAGATGAACTGTCAGTTGTCCAAACTCAACAATCCCCGGCAACGGCGCCAAAAACTTGGTGCTGTTGCCGGATCAGAAATTTGTCACTGATGTTACCGGACCAAAAGCTTGCCGAAAACTCGAACAATCCCCGGCAACGGCGCCAAAAACTTGGTGCACGAAATTATGATCAATACTTTTCACAACTCAAATCATCCCCGGTGATGAACCCAAAAACTTGGTGTTCAATACCATGGCATAAACACAACTTTGCACAACTAACCAGCAAGTGTAC
>NC_029781.3:74844361-74844987 GCF_000817695.3 Arachis duranensis
TCCTATTGTCTTCATCCAATCCTTCTTACTCCTTTCCATGGCAAGCTGTATGCAAGGGTTTCACCGTTGTCAGTGGCTACCTCCCATCCTCTCAGTGAAAATGTTCAACGCACTCTGTCACGGCACAGCTATTCATCTGTCGGTTCTCAATCAGGTTGGAATAGAATCCAGTAATTCTTTTGCGTCTGTCACTAACGCCCAGCCTTCAGGAGTTTGAAGCTCGTCACAGTCATTCAATACCGGAATCTTACTCGGAATACCACAGACAAGGTTAGACTTTCCAGATTCCCGAAATCCTACTCGGAATACCACAGACAAGGTTAGAATTTTCGGATTCCCATGAATGCTGCCATCTATCTAGCTTATACCACGAAGATTCTGTTGGGGAATCTAAGAGATATGCGCCTGGCCTGAGGTAGAAGGCACGCATTCATAGGTGAGAATGATGATGAGTGTCACGGATCATCACATTCGTCAAGTTGAAGAACAAGTGATATCTTAGAACAAGAACAAGCAGAATTGAATAGAAGAACAATAGTAATTGCATTAATACTCGAGGTACAGCAGAGCTCCACACCTTAATCTATGGTGTGTAGAAACTCCACCGTTGAAAATACATAAGAACA
>NC_029781.3:74845262-74845432 GCF_000817695.3 Arachis duranensis
AATCATATATTGCTGGAAAGCTCAGGATGTCTACTTTCCAACGCCGTTGAGAGCGCGCCAATTGGTCTTCTGTAGCTCCAGAAAATCCAGTTCGAGTGCAGGGAGGTCAGAATCCAACAGCATCTGCAGTCCTTTTTAGTCTCTGAATCAGATTTTTGCTCAGGTCCCTC
>NC_029781.3:74845666-74845870 GCF_000817695.3 Arachis duranensis
TGCAATATCTGCAAACCAGGGTTCTTCCTGAATGGCAAAGAGTTGCTCATCTAGAAAGGTCTCAGAGATCTCAGTAGAGGGGAGGGATGCCCCAGCTACTGGTTCTATCCGGGACAAGTGATCAGCTACCTGGTTCTCTGTCCCTTTTCTGTCTCTTATTTCTATATCAAACTCTTGCAGAAGCAACACCCATCTTATGAGCCT
>NC_029781.3:74845948-74859566 GCF_000817695.3 Arachis duranensis
AAGCATGGTCAGTGTACACAATCACTTTTGATCCTACTAAATAGGATCTAAACTTGTCAATGGCATAAACCACTGCAAGTAGCTCTTTTTCTGTGGTTGTGTAATTCTTCTGTGCATCATTTAGAACACGGCTAGCATAATAAATGACGTGCAGAAGCTTGTTGTGCCTCTGTCCCAACACTGCACCAATAGCATGGTCACTGGCATCACACATTAGTTCGAATGGTAGTGTCCAGTCTGGTGCAGAGATAACTGGTGCTGTGACCAGCTTAGCTTTCAGAAGGTCAAACGCCTGCAGACATTCCTTATCAAAGATAAATGGAGTGTTTGCAGCTAGCAGATTACTCAGAGATTTTTCAATTTTTGAAAAATCCTTTATAAACCTTCTGTAGAATCCTGCATGCCCCAGAAAGCTTCCTCTTAAACATTGCAGGTGCATTACACAGACCAAAAGGCATCTTTCTGTAGGCAAACACTCCAGAAGGACAGGTGAATGCTGTTTTCTCTTGGTCTTGAGGATCTACTGCAATTTGGTTGTAACCTGAATAGCCATCCAAAAAGCAATAATATTCATGACCTGCCAGTCTCTCTAGCATCTGGTCTATGAATGGTAAAGGAAAATGATCCTTCCTGGTGGCTGTATTGAGCCTTCTATAGTCAATACACATACGCCACCCTGTAACTGTTCTTGTAGGAACCAGTTCATTCTTTTCATTATGAACCACTGTCATGCCTCCCTTCTTGGGGACAACGTGGACAGGGCTCACCCAGGGGCTATCAGAAATAGGATAAATAATCCTAGCCTCTAGTAACTTAGTGACCTCTTTCTGTACCACCTCCTTCATGGCTGGATTTAGCCGCCTTTGTGGTTGAACCACTGGCTTTGCATCATCCTCCAATAGGATCTTGTGCATGCATCTTGCTGGGCTAATTCCCTTAAGATCACTTATGGACCATCCAAGAGCTGTCTTGTGTGTCCTTAACACTTTAATTAGTGCTTCCTCTTCCTGTGAATTTAAAGCAGAGCTTATGATCACTGGAAAAGTATTACCTTCTCCCAGAAATGCATACTTAAGGGATGGTGGTAGTGGTTTGAGCTCAGGTTTGGGAGGTTTATCCTCTTCCTGATGAATTTTCAGAGGTTCTTCTATTTCCTCTGGTTCTTTATGATCATGCTGAACATCTTTAAAGATGTCCTCTAGCTCTGATTCGAGACTCTCAGTCATATTGATCTCTTCCACCAAAGAGTCAATAAGTCAGCGCTTATGCAATCATTTGGTGTGTCTGGATGCTGCATAGCTTTTACAACATTCAACTTGAACTCATCCTCATTGACTCTCAGGGTTACTTCCCCTTTTTGTACATCAATAAGAGTGCATCCAGTTGCTAGGAAAAGTCTTCCTAGGATGAGGGTTGCACTCTTGTGCTCCTCCATTTCCAGCACTACAAAGTCAGTGGGAAAGGCAAATGGCCCAACCTTGACAATCATGTCCTCAATTATGCCTGATGGATGTTTAATGGAGCCATCAACAAGTTGGAGACATATCCGGGTTGGTTTGACTTCTCCAGTCAACCCAAGCTTTCTGATAGTGGATGCAGGTATTAGGTTGATACTTGCTCCAAGGTCACATAGGGCTGTCTTGGTACAAGCACCTTCTAATGTGCATGGTATCATAAAGCTCCTTGGATCTTGAAGCTTCTCTAGTAAGCTCTTAAGAATGACTGCACTGCATTCTTCAGTGAGAAACACCTTTTCAGTTTCTCTCCAATCCTTCTTATGACTTAAGATCTCTTTCATGAACTTAGCATAAGAAGGTATTTGCTCAAGTGCCAAACTTAGCATAAGAGGGTATTTTCTCAAGTGCCTCTGCAAACGGATTCTTTATTTCAAGAGTCCTGAGATAGTCTGCAAAGTGGACAAATTGCTTATCCTGTTCCGCTTGGTGAAGTTTCTGAGGATAAGGCATCTTGGCTTTATATTCTTTAACCTTGGTTGCTGCAGGTTTATTCCCTATAGAGGTGGTTGGAGAAGCCTTCTTAGAGGGGTCACTATCAGCACTCTCATGTGTCTGATTCCTCATTGGCATTTGAACGCCAGGACTGGGTGAAGGATGGGCGTTTAACGCCAGCTTTCCAACCTTTTCTGGCATTTGAATGCCAAAACTGGGCACAGAATGGGCGTTTAATGCCAACTTTTCCCTTTTTTCTGGCGTTTGAACGCCAGAAGTATTCCTCTCTGGGCTCTTACTGTCCTCAGAGAGATTTTGGGCAGTGATTTAGTTATCCTCTGTCAGTTGTTCCTTTCTTGGATTTTTTCCACTTTGAGCTGAATTATTCAATGTCTTTCCACTCCTTAGTTGAACTGCTTGGCATTCTTCTGTTATCTGTTTAGATAGCTGTTGTTTTGTCTGATTCAACTGTGATTCTATATTCTTGTTAGCAATTTTAGTTTCTTGGAGCACCTCTTTAAATTCTGCTAACTGTTTTGTCATCATGAGTAATTGCTGATTAAGCTCAACCATCTGTTCCTTAGGGTTAGGTTCAGTAGTTACTTCCATAGCTTCTTCTTTTATAGAGGACTCACTGCTTGAGTATAAATGTTGATTTCTAGCAACCGTATCTATGAGCTCTTGAGCCTCTTCAATCGTCTTCCTCATGTGTATAGATCCACCAGCTGAGAGGTCTAAAGACATCTGAGCTTTTTCTGTAAGCCCATAATAGAAGATGTCTAACTGTACCCACTCTGAAAACATTTCAGAGGGGCATTTTCTTAGCATACCTCTGTACCTCTCCCAGGCATTATAAGGGGATTCATTATCCTTTTGTTTAAAGCCTTGGATGTCCAGCCTTAGTTGTGTCATCCTTTTTGGAGGGTAAAATTGATTCAGGAATTTGTCTGATAACTGTCTCCATGTTTTTATGCTTGCTGTGGGTTGGTTATTCAACCACCTCTTAGCTTGATCTTTTACAGCAAATGGGAACAGTAACAATCTGTAGACATTCAGATTCACTTATTTATCATGTACTGTGTCAGCAAGTTGTAAGAACTGTGCCAGAAACTCAATAGGTTCTTCCTGTGGGAGACCCGAATACTGGCAATTTTGCTGCACCATGATAATGAGTTGAGGATTTAGCTCAAAGTTGCTTGCTTTAATGGGAGGTATACAGATGCTACTCCCATATGCAGCTGTAATGGGGTTAGCATATGACCCCAGAGTTCTTCTGGACTGCTCAATTCCACTTAGGTCCATGATGGAGAAAGGGAGATGATGTCGATATTATTATTATTATTATTATTATTATGTGAAACTACAACCAATAAACAACCTTTATTTTTTTTTATACAAGTGAGTCCCATCTTCTTAGACATCTAGTTTACAATGTCTAAATGCTCTAATGCAAGGGTAATAACTCCAAAAGACTTAATGTTATACCTGGATATCAGTTACTAAGTCATCGTCCTGATATATAGGCATAGTTTCAAAATGGACGGTTGCTGATAACTTCTTGTGACACATGGCCTCAAACTATATGGGTAAAACTTCGTAAGATGCTTTCCAACCTCCAAAAATATTTTCACTAACTTTTGTTTTACCAACTGTGCTTTGTAAAAGCTGATGGTGTAATTGAACTTCGACCGTACTTCCGCAATAACTGATTTTATCTTTATAGAGGGGTCAGCCTCTACCAACAAATTCATTACTTCTGCAATTGTGTTGGAATCTAGTTTCGAATGGTCTTGAGAAGAAAGATTTGATTTTTAAAATGAGGAAAGAGAAAAACAACAAAATGACACCAAACTTAAAATTTTTAGAAAATCAAATACAAATTTTCGAAAATTTAAAGGAAAACACAAAGAAGACACCAAACTTAGAATTTTTATAGGTAAAGAAACAGCTAAGACTATGCAAATTCGATAAATTAAGAGAAAGTAAAAGCATGCAATTGACACCAAACTTAAAATATGAAACTAGACTCAAATAAAAGACTCTAAACTAACAAAAAAAAATATTCCTAATCTAAGCAACAAGATAGACCGTCAGTTGTCCAAACTCGAACAATCCCCGGCAACGGCGCCAAAAACTTGGTGTACGAAATCACAATCACACTTTTGTAATTCCGCACAACTAACCAGCATGTGCACTGGGTCGTCCAAGTAATACCTTACGTGAGTAAGGGTCGATCCCACAGAGATTGTCGGTTTGAAGCAAGCTATGGTTATCTTGTAACTCTTAGTCAGGATATCAATAATTCTCAGATTTAATTGTAAAAAGTAAAAGAACATGAAATAAATACTTGTTTTGCAGTAATGGAAAACAGGTTGAGGTTTTGGAGATGCTCTATCTTTTGAATCTCTGCTTTCCTACTGTCTTCTTCTTCAAGCACACAAGGCTTTTTCCATGGCAAGTTGTATGTTGGGTTTCACCGTTGTCAATGGCTACCTCTCGTCCTCTCAGTGAAAATGTTCAACGCGCTCTGTCACAGCACGGCTAATCATCTGTCGGTTCTCGATCATGTCGGAATAGAATCCAGTGATTCTTTTGCGTCTGTCACTAACGCCCTACAATCGCGAGTTTGAAGCTCGTCATAGTCATTCAATCCCTAAATCCTACTCAAAATACCAGAGACAAGGTTTAGACCTTCCGGATTCTCAAGAATGGCTGCCAGTAGATTCTAGCTTATACCACGAAGATTCTGATTAGGGAATCTAAGAGATACACACTCAATCGAAGGTAGAACGGAGGTGGTTGTCAGGCACACGTTCATAGGTGAGAATGATGATAAGTGTCACGGATCATCACATTCATCAGGTTGAAGAACAAGTGGTATCTTAGAATAGAAGCAAGCGTGATTGAATGAAAAACAGTAGTAATTGCATTAATCCATCAAGACACAGCAGAGCTCCTCACCCCCAACCATGGGGTTTAGAGACTCATGCCGTAGAAGATACAATGTGAAACGTGTAATGTGTCATGAGGTACAGATACAATAGCAAAAAGTCCTATTTATGGTGAACTAGTGACCTAGGGTTTACAAGAATGAGTAAATGACGTAAAAATCCACTTCTGGGGTTCACTTGGTGTGTGCTTGGGCTGAGAATTGAAGCTTTCATGTGTAGAGACTTTTCCTGGAGTTAAACGCCAGCTTTTGTGCCAGTTTAGGCATTTAACTCTAACTTTTGTGCCAGTTCCGGCGTTAAACGCCGGGAATTCTAAAGCTGATTTGGAACGCCAGTTTGGGCCATTAATTCTTGGGCAAAGTATGGACTATTATATATTGCTGGAAAGTCCAGGATGTCTACTTTCCAACGCAATTAAGAGTGAGCCAATTGGGTTTCTATAGCTCCAGAAAATTTACTTTGAGTGCAGGGAGGTCAGAATCCAACAGCATCTGCAGTCCTTTTTCAGCTTCTGAATCAGATTTTTGCTCAGGTCCCTCAATTTCAGCCAGAAAATACCTAAAATCAGAGAAAAACACACAAACTCATAGTAAAGTTCAGAAATGTGATTTTTAATTAAAAACTAACAAAAACATACTAAAAACTAACTAAAACATACTAAAAATATACTAAAAACAATGCCAAAAAGCGTATAAATTATTCGCTCATCAACTTTCAATTTAAATTCGATTTATTTTTCCTTTTGGCTTTGGTTAAGTAATTGGTAACACTTGAGATATCAAACTCAGCTGTTGATTGAAATTGGAATTACTGATTGATTTGGATCACTCTAAAGCTAATCCTTCCATAGGGATTGACTAGGAGCTTAGTGAAAAAGAGACTCCAAAGGCAAGCCTGTTCAATTGAGAAGGCATGACCTTAAACCCGTGGCTAGAGGATGGTTGGAATTCATCCAACGCTCCATCATTCCTACTAGCAACCGATCCGAAGTGACTGTAGATCGGGCTATCATGATCCATAGCATCATGATTGGAGAGGAAGTAGAAGTTCATGAGGTCATAACTCTAGAACTCTACAAAGTGGCTGACAAAACCTCCACCTTAGCAAGGTTAGCCTTCCCTCATCTCATCTGTCACCTTTAGCTGAAATTGTCATAGAGGAAGACATCCTCATTGAAGAGGACAAGCCCATCACTAAAAAGAGGATGGAGCAAATAAGAGAGCCCACTCATGGACCTCAACAAGAGCATGAGGAAGTCCCTCATCAAGAAATCCTTGAGATGCCTTAAGGCATGCATTTTCCTCTACACAACTATTGGGAGCAACTTAACACTTTTTTTGGGAGATTTGAGTTCCAACATGGAGCAACTAAGGATGGAGCACCAAGAGCACTCCATTATTCTCCATGAAATTAGAGAGGATCAAATGGCCATGAGGGAAGAGCAACAAAGGCAAGAAAGAGACATTGAGGAGCTCAAGCGTTCCATGGGATCTTCAAGAGGAAGAACTAGCCACCATCACTAAGGTGGACCCGTTCTTTGATTTCCTTGTTCTTATCTTCCTGTTTTTCGATTTTTATGCTTTATGTTTGTCTATGTTTGTGTCTTTATTACAGGATTATTAGTGTCTAGTGTCTATGTCTTAAAGCTATGAATAATTCCATGAATCCTTTACCTTTCTTAAATGAAAAATGTTCCTAATTACAAAAGAACAAGAAGTACATGAATTTCAAATTTTATCTTGAAGTTAGTTTAATTATTTTGATGTGGTGGTAATATTTTTTGTTTTTCTGAATGAATGCTTGAACAATGCATATTTTTTATAGTGAAGTTTATGAATGTTAAAATTGTTGGCTCTTGAAAGAATGATGAACAAAGAGAAATGTTATTGATAACATGAAAAATCATGCAATTGATTCTTGAAGCAAGAAAAAGTAGTAAAAAAGAAGAAGTGGCAAAAAAAAAGAAGAAAGAAAAAGCAAGCAGAAAAAGCCAATAGCCCTTTAAACCAAAAGGCAAGGGTAAAAAGGATCCAAGACTTTGAGCATTAATGGATAGGAGGGCCCACATGAATAAAATCCTAGCCTAAGCGGTTAAATCAAGCTGTTCCTAACCATGTGCTTGTGTCATGAAGGTCCAAGTGAAAAGCTTGAGACTGAATGGTTAAAGTCGTGATCCAAAGCAGAAAGAAAGAACTCTGGACACTTCTAACTGGGGACTTCAGCAAAGCTGAGTCACAATCTAAAAAGGTTCACCCAGTTATGTGTCTGTGGCATTTATGTATCCGGTGGTAATACTGGAAAACAAAGTGCTTAAGGTCACGGCCAAGACTCATAAAGTAGATGTGTTCAAGAATCAACATACTGAACTAGGAGAATCAATAACACTATCTAAATTCTAAGTTCCTATAGATGCCAGTTATTCTGAATTTCAAAGGATAAAGTGAGATGCCAAAACTGTTCAGAAGCAAAAAGCTACTAGCCCCGCTCATCTAATTAGGACTAAGTTTCATTAATATTGTGAGATTCATCATATGTTCTCTTCTTTTTATTCTATTTTGTTTTCAGTTGCTTGGGGTCAAGCAACAATATAAGTTTGGTGTTGTGATGAGCGGATAATTTATACGCTTTTTGGCATTGTTTTTAGGTAGTTTTTAGTATGATTTAGTTAGTTTTTAGTATATAATTATTAGTTTTTATGCAAAAATAACATTTCTGGACTTTACTATGAGTTTGTGTGTTTTTCTGTGATTTCAGGTATTTTCTGGCTAAAATTGAGAAACCTGAGCAAAAATCTGATTCAGAGGCTGAAAAAGGACTGCAGATGCTGTTGGATTCTGACCTCCCTGCACTAGAAATGAATTTTCTGGAGCTAAAGAAGCCCAATTGGCGCGCTCTCAATTGCGTTGGAAAGTAGACATCTTGGGCTTTTCAGCAATGTATAATAGTTCATACTTTGCCCGAGATTTGATGGCCCAAAATTGGCGTCAAAATGCCAGTCAGAGACCCTTTTCTGCCGTTAAACACCAGAACTGGCATAAAAGCTGGAGTTAAACGCCCAAACTGGCATCAGAGTTGGCGTTTAACTCCAAGAAAAGCCTATGCACGTGAAAGCTTCAATGCTCAGCCCAAGCACACACCAAGTGGGCCTCGGAAGTGGATTTCTGCATCATTTACTTATTTCTGTAAACCCTAGGTTACTAGTTCACTATAAATAGGACTGATGAGCGGATAATTTATACGCTTTTGGCATTATTTTTAGGTAGTTTTTAGTAGGATCTAGTTACTTTTAGGGATGTTTTTATTAGTTTTTATGCTAAATTCACATTTCTGGACTCTACTATGAGTTTGTGTGTTTTTCTGTGATTTCAGATAATTTCTGGCTGAAATTGAGGGACCTGAGCAAAAACTCTGATAAAAGGCTGACAAAGGACTACTGATGCTGTTGAATTCTGACCACCTTGCACTCGAAATGGATTTCCTAGAGCTACAGAACTCCAAATGGCACGCTCTCAACGGCGTTGGAAAGTAGACATCCAGAGCTTTCCAGCAATATATAATAGTCCATACTTTATTCGTGATTAGACGACGTAAACTGGTGCTCAACGCCAGTTTCATCTTGCATTATGGAGTCAAACGCCAGAAACACATCACGAACCAGAGTTGAACGCCAAAAACACGTTACAACTTGGCGTTCAACTCCAAAAGAAGCCTCTGTAGGTGTAAAGCTCAAGCTCAGCCCAAGCACACACCAAGTGGGCCCCGGAAGTGGATTTCTGCATCAATTACTTACTTCTGTAAACCCTAGTAGCTAGTCTAGTATAAATAGGACTTTTTACTATTGTATTCAGTGTCTTTGATTGTCAGGTCTTTTGACCATTCGATCCTGTGATCACGTTTTGGGGGCTGGCCATTCGGCCATGCCTGAACCTTCATCACTTATGTATTTTCAACAGTGGAGTTTCTACACACCATAAATTAAGGGTGTGGAGCTCTGCTGTACCTCAAGTTTCAATGCAATTACTACTATTTTCTATTCAATTCTGCTTGTTCTTATTCTAAGATATTCGTTTCACTTCAACATGATGAATGTGATGATCCGTGACACTCATCATCATTCTCACCTATGAACGCGTGACTGACAATCACTTCCGTTCTACCTTAGACCGGGCGCAGATCTCTTGGATTCCTTAATCAGAATCTTCGTGGTATAAGCTAGATTTATGGCGGCATTCATGAGAATCCGAAAAGTCTAAACCTTGTCTGTGGTATTCCGAGTAGGATTCAGGGATTGAATGACTGTGACGAGCTTCAAACTCACGATTGTTGGGCGTGATGACAAATGCAAAAGAATCAAGGGATTCTATTCCAACATGATCGAGAACCGACAGATGATTAGCCGTGCCGTGACAGAGCATTTGGATTTTTTTTCACTGAGACGATGGGATGTAGCCATTGACAACGGTGATGCCCTACATACAGCTTGCCATGGAAAGGAATAAGAAGGATTGAAGGAAGGCAGTAGGAAAACAGAGATCCAACAGGGACAAGCATCTCTAGATACTTATCTGAAATTTCCACCATTGAATTACATGAGTAACTCTATCTTTATTTTCTGCTTATTTATTATTAATATTCGAAAACTCCATAACATTTATTATCCGCCTAGCTGAGATTTACAAGATGACCATAGCTTGCTTCATACCAACAATCTCCGTGGGATCGACCCTTACTCACGTAAGGTATTACTTGGACGACCCAGCGCACTTGCTGGTTAGTTGTGCAGAGTTGTGACTAAGTGTGATTCACGTTTGAGAGCGCTACCAAGTTATTGGAGCCATTGTTGATGTCACAATTTCGTGCACCAAGTTTTTGGCATCGTTGCCGGTGATTGTTCGAGTTTGGACAACTGACGATTCATCTTGTTGCTCAGATTAGGTAATTTTCTTTTTATTTTCTTTTCAAAAAGTTTTCAAAAATATTTTTCAAAATTTTTTCTTTGTTTTCAAAAAATTATTCAAAATTTTTAAGAATGAATTCTAGTGTTACATAAAGTATATTGAAGCTTCGCTGGCTGTAAAGCCATGTCTAACTCAATTGGATTGAGGCTTCAAAACCATCAGCATAGAGGCAAGTTAATTGGAAAATCAGTTGTTACATGCCTGATTTATATCTTCTAAAGCTAGCTGGCTATTAAGCCATGCCCAACCCTTGGATTGGAGCTTTAGGCTAATATTGAAAGATTCCTGGAATTCTTATTAAAAATTTTGGATTTCTTATTTTCTTTTTTTCTATATGTTTTTCGAAAAAATTAAAAGAAAATCCAAAAAAATCATAAAATCATAAAAAAACCAAAAATATTTTGTGTTTCTTGTTTGAGTCTTGAGTCAATTTTTAAGTTTGGTGTCAATTGCATGATTGTAAAAATTTATGCATTATTTTTTCGAAAATTCATGCATTCATGGTGTTCTTCATGATCTTCAAGTTGTTCTTGGTAAGTCTTCTTGTTTGATCTTGATGTTTTCTTGTTTTGTGTCTTTTATTGTTTTTCATGTGCATCTTTGCATTCATATTGTCTAAGTATTAAAGATTTCTAAGTTTGGTGTCTTGCATGTTTTCTTTGCATAAAAAATTTTTCAAAAATATGTTCTTGATGTTCATCATGATCTTCAAAGTGTTCTTGGTGTTCATCTTGACATTCATAGTATTCTTGCATGCATTATGTGTTTTGATCCAAAATCTTCATGTTTTGGGTCATTTATATGTTTTTCTCTCTCATCATTAAAAATTCAAAAATAAAAAAATATCTTTTCCTTTTTTCTCTCAAAATTTCGAAAATTTGGGTTGACTTAGTCAAAAATTTTTAAAATTAGTTGTTTCTTGTAAGTCAAGTCAAATTTTCAAATTTTAAAAATCTTATCTTTTTAAAACTTTTTCAAAAATTAAATCTCTTTCATTTTTCTTATTAATTTACGAAAATCTTTTAAATATTTTTCAAAAATCTTTTTCTTAGTTTTATCTTTATTTTCGAAAATTATGCTAACAATTAATATGATTGATTCAAAAATTTGAAGTTTGTTACTTTCTTGTTAAGAAAGGTTCAATCTTTAAATTCTAGAATCATATCTTTTATTTTCTTGTTAGTCAAGTAATTAATTTTAATTTTAAAAATTAAATCTTTTCTAACCATATCTTTTTTTAATCATATCTTTTCATTTTATCTTTTATATCATATTTTTTCCAAAATTTTATCTTTTTTCAAAAATTTTATTTTAAAATATCTTTTCTAACTTCTTATCTTCTTATCTTCTTATCTTTTCAAATTTGATTTTCAAATCTTTTTCAACTAACTAATTAACTTTTTGTTTGTTCTTTATCTTTTTCAAAACCACCTAACAACTTTTCTCTCTCTAATTTTCGAAAATACCTCCCTCTTTTTCAAAAATTCTTTCTTTAATTAATCAGTTGTTTTAATTTTATTTCTTATCTTTATTTTCGAAAATCATTTAACTCCTTTTCAAAATTTATTTTTGAAAATTTTTCCCTCTCTCATCTTATTCTATTTATTCATTCATTTACTAACACTTCTCTTCATCTCAAATTACTACCCTTATCCTCATCCTTGTGTTTGGATTCTCCTTTCTTTATCCCCTTTCTTCTTCTACTAATAATAAGGAACCTCTTTACTGTGACATAGAGGATTCCTCTTCTTTTTCTGTTCTCTTCTCTTTCATATGAGAAGGAACAAGGAAAAAGACATTCTTGTTGAAGTTGATCCAGAACCTAAAAGGACTCTGAAGAGGAAACTAAGAGAAGCTAAATTTAAACAATCCAGAGACAACCTTGCTGAAATTTTCAAACAAGAAAAGGAGATGGCAGCCGAACCCAACAACAATAATGCAAGAAGGATGCTTGGTGACTATACTACACCTACGTCCAAGTTTGATGGAAGAAGCATCCCATTCCTGCCATTGGAGCAAACAATTTTGAGCTGAAACCTCAATTAGTTGCTCTAATGCAACAAAACTGCAAGTTTCATGGACTTCCATCAGAAGATCTCTATCAGTTTTTAACTGAGTTCTTGCAGATCTGTGAGACTGTAAAAACGAATGGAGTAGATCCTGAAGTCTACAGACTCATGCTTTTCCCTTTTGCTGTAAGAGACAGAGCTAGAACATGGTTGAATTTACAACCTAAGGATAGCCTGGACTCATGGGATAAGCTGGTCGCGGCCTTCTTGGCTAAATTCTTTCCTCCTCAAAAGCTGAGCAAGCTTAGATTGGATGTTCAGACATTCAAACAAAAAGATGGTGAATCCCTCTATGAAGCTTGGGAAAGATACAAGCAGATGACAAAAAGATGTCCTTCTGACATGCTTTCAGAATGGACCATTCTGGATATATTCTATTATGGTCTGTCTGAGTTCTCTAAGATGTCACTGGACCATTCTACAGGTGGATCCATTCACCTAAAGAAAATGCCTGCAGAAGCTCAATAACTTATTGACATGGTTGCAAATAACCAGTTCATGTACACTTCTGAGAGGAATTCCGTGAATAATGGGACGCTTCAGAGGAAGGGAATTCTTGAGATTGATGCTCTGAATGCCATATTGGCTCAGAACAAAATGTTGACTCAGCAAGTCAACATAATTTCCCAAAGTCTGAATGGATGGCAAAATGCATCCAACAGTACTAAAGAGGCATCTTCTGAAGAAGAATCTTATGATCCTGATAATCCTACAATAGCAGAGGTAAATTACTTAGGTGAACCTTATGGAAACACCTACAATTTATCATGGAGAAATCATCCAAATTTCTCATGGAAGGATCAACAAAAGCCTCAACAAGGCTTTAATAATGGTGGACAAACTAGGCTCAGCAATAGCAAGCCTTTTCCATCATCTTCTCAGCAACAGACAGAGAATTCTGAGCAAAGCACTTCTAATTTAGCTAATCTAGTCTCTGATCTGTCTAAGGCCACTCTAAGTTTCATGAGTGAAATAAGATCTTCCATTAGAAATTTGGAGGCACAAGTGGGCCAGCTGAGTAAGAAAGTTACTGAAACCCCTCCTAGTACTCTCCCAAGTAATACAGAAGAGAATCCAAAGAGATAGTGCAAGGCCATTGATATACTCAACATGGCCGAATGCAAGAAGGAGGGAGAGGACGCGAATCCCAATGAGTAAGATCTCATGGGATGTCTCTCAAGCAGGAAGGAGTTCTCTATTGAGGATCCAAAGGAATCTGAGGCTCATATAGAGACCATAGAGATTCCATTAAATCTCCTTCTACCATTCATGAGCTCTGAAGGTTATTCTTCCTCTGAAGAGGATGAAGATGTAACTGGAGAGCAAGTTGCTCAATATCTAGGAGCCATCATTAAGCTGAATGCCAAGTTATTTGGTAATGAGACTTGGGAAGGTGAACTTCCCTTGCTCATTAGTGAACTTGATACATGGGTTCAGCAAACTTTACCTAAAAAGAAACAAGATCCTGGGAAATTCTTAATACTATGTACCATAGGCACCATGACCTTTGAGAAAGCTCTGTGTGACCTAGGGTCAGGCATAAATCTTATGCCACTCTCTGTAATGGAAAAACTGGGGATCATTGAGGTACAGCTTGCCTTATTCTCATTACAATTGGCAGACAAGTCAGTAAGACAAGCTTATGGATTAATAGAGGACGTGTTAGTAAAGGTTAAAGGACTTTACATTCC
>NC_029781.3:74859586-74860692 GCF_000817695.3 Arachis duranensis
AATCTTAGACACTAGGAAGGAGGAGGATGAATGCATCATCCTTGGAAGACCTTTCCTAGCCACAGCAGAAGCTGTGATAGATGTTAACAGAGGACAATTAGTCCTTCAATTGAATGGGGACTACCTTGTGTTTAAGGCACACAGCTATCCTTCTGTAACAAGGGAGAGTAAGCATGAAGAGCTTCTCTCAGTACAGAGTCAAACAGAGCCCCCACAGTTAAACTCTAAGTTTGGTGTTGGGAGGCCACAACCAAACTCTAAGTTTGGTGTTGAATCCCTACAACCAAACTCTAAGTTTAGTGTTGGGACTATACAACATTGACCTGATCACCTGTGAGGCTCCATGAGAGCCCATTGTCAAGCTATTGACATTAAAGAATCACTTATTGGGAGGCAACCCAATTTTTATTTAACTAATTTTATTTTTTATTTTATTGTTCTTTTATGTTTTATTAGGTACATGATCATGTAGAGTCACAAAAAAATATTAAAATTAAAAATAGAATCAAAAACAGCAGAAGATCATACCCTGGAGGAAGGACTTACTGGCGTTTAAACGCCAGAAAGGAGCATCTGTCTGGCGTTCAACGCCAGAACAGAGCATGGATCTGGCATTGAACGCCAGAAACAAGCAACATCCAGGCGTTTAAATGCCAGGAAATGCACCCTGAGGAGAGCTGGCGCTGAACGCCAGAAACAAACATGGAATTGGCATTCAACGCCAGAAACATGATGCACATGGGCGTTGAACGCCCAGAACATGCATCACTTCGGCGTTTAAACGCCAGAATTGCATGCAAAGGCATTCTACATGCCTAATTGGTGCAGGGATGTAAATCCTTGACACCTCAGGATCTGTAGACCCCATAAGAACACCTCAGAATTTGTGGCAAGATCATCTCAGGATCTGTGGACCCCACAGGATCCCCACCTACTATATTCTCCCCTCTTCTCAACATTCATCATCTCTTTCCAATAAACACTCTTCCCCAAAACCCTTTACCAATCACCTCAATCTCTCTTCCCAATTACCCCATTCACCACTCACATCCATCCACTCTTCACCATAAACCCCACCTACCTTCAAAATTCAACATCACTTTCCC
>NC_029781.3:74860718-74861317 GCF_000817695.3 Arachis duranensis
AAATTTCTTTCCCACCCAAACCCACCCTAAATGGCCGAACCTACTCCCTCTCCCCTCACTATATAAACCCCTCCATTCTCCTTAATTTTAACACAACACAACCCCCTCTTCTACACCTTGGCCGACTACACCTCCCCTACTCTCCTCCATATTTTTTCTTCTTCTTCTTCTTTTCTTTCTTCTCTTGCTCAAGGGCGAGCAATATTATAAGTTTGGTGTGGTAAAAGCATAAGCTTTTTGTTTTTTCCATTACCATTGATGGCACCTAAGGCCGGACAAACCTCTAGAAAAGGAAAAGGGAAGACAAAAGCTTCCACCTCCGAGTCATGGAAGATGGAAAGATTCATCTCCAAAGCCCATCAAGACCACTTCTATGATGTTGTGGCCAAGAAGAAGGTGATCCCCGAGGTCCCTTTCAAACTCAAGAAAAATGAGTATCCGAAAATCTGACATGAGATCCAAAGAAGAGGTTGGGAAGTTCTAACCAATCCCATCCAACAAGTCGGAATCCTAATGGTCCAAGAGTTCTATGCCAATGCATGGATCACTAGGAACCATGATCAAAGTATGAACCCGAATCCAAAGAACTATCTTACAAT
>NC_029781.3:74861359-74865593 GCF_000817695.3 Arachis duranensis
GTTGGCATTCAACTTGCCCATGATGCAAGGAGATGCACACCCCTACACAAGAAGGGTCAACTTTAATCAAAGGTTGGACCAAGTCCTTAGGGAGATATGTGTTGAAGGAGCTCAATGGAAAAGAGACTCCAAAGACAAGTCAGTTCAACTAAGAAGACTGGACCTCAAGCTTGTGGCTAGAGGATGGTTGGAGTTCATCCAACGCTCCATCATCCCCACTAGCAACCGATCTGAAGTTACTATGGATCGGGCCATCATGATCCATAGCATCATGATTGGAGAGGAAGTAGAAATTCATGAAGTTATCTCCCTTGAATTCTACAAAATAGCCGATAAGCCCTCTACTTTAGCAAGGTTAGCTTTTCCTCATCTTATTTGCCATCTATGTTACTCAGCTGGAGTCGTCATAGAAGGAGACATCCCCAATGAGGAGGACAAGCCCATCACTAAGAAAAGGATGGAGCAAACAAGAGAGCCCACTCATGGAACCCAAGAGACGCATGAGGAAGCTCATCACCAAGAAATCCCGAAGATGCCTCAAGGGATGCACTTTCCTCCCAACAACTATTGGGAACAACTCAACACTTCTCTTGAAGATTTGAGTTACAATATGGATCAATTAAGGGTGGGACATCAAGAGCACTCCATCATTCTCCATGAAATTAGAGAAGATCAAAGAGCAATGAGGGAGGAGCAACAAAGGCAAGGAAGAGACATAGAAGAACTCAAGGACATCATTGGTTCTTCAAGAAGAAAGCTCCACCATCACTAAGGTGGATTCATTCCTTGTTCTTATTTTTCTGTTTTTCGGTTTTTATGCTTATTATGTCATTTAGATTTGTGTCTCTGTTACATGATCATTAGTATTTAGTAACTATGTCTTAAGGGTATAAATAATTCCATGAATCATTCACCTCTCTCAAATGAAAAATGTTTCTAAATTCAAAAGAACAAGAAGTACATGAATTTCAAAATTATCCTTGAATTTAGTTTAATTATATTGATGTGGTGACAATACTTTTTATCTTCTGAATGAATGCTTGAACAGTGCATAATTTTGATCTTGTTGATTATGAATGTTAAAATTTTTGGCTCTTGAAAGAATGATGAACAAAGAGAAACGCTATTGATAATCTGAAAAATCATGAAATTGATTCTTGAAGCAAGACAAAGCAGTGAAAAAGCAAAAGCTTGCGAAAAAAATAAATAGAAAGAAAAAGAAAAAGCAAGCAGAAAAAGCCAATAGCCCTTAAAACCAAAAGGCAAGGGTAAAAAAGATCGAAGGCTTTGAGCATCAATGGATAGGAGGACCCAAGGAAATAAAATCCAGGCCTAAGCGGCTAAATCAAAGCTGCCCCTAACCATGTGCTTGTGGCATGAAGGTCCAAGTGAAAAGCTTGAGTCTAAATGGTTAAAGTCGTGATCCAAAGCAAAAAGAGTGTGCTTAAGAGCTCTGGACACCTCTAACTGGGGACTCTAGCAAACCTGAGTCACAATCTGAAAAGGTTCACCCAGTTATGTGTCTGTGGCATTTATGTATCCAGTGGTAATACTGGAAAACAAAGTGCTTAGGGCCACTGCCAAGACTCATAAAAGTAGTTGTGTTCAAGAATCAACATAATTAAGTAGGAGAATCAATAACACTATCTGAAATTCTAAGTTCCTATAGATGCCAATCATTCTAAACTTCAAAGAAAAAAGTGAGATGCCAAAACTGTTCAGAGGCAAAAAGCTACAAGTCCCGCTCATCTAATTAGAATTAATATTCATTGATATTTTGGGATTTATAGTATATTCTCTTCTTTTTATCCAAATTTATTTTCAGTTGCTTGGGGACAAGCAACAATTTAAGTTTGGTGTTGTGATGAGCGGATAATTTATACGCTTTTTAGCATTGTTTTTAGGTAGTTTTTAGTAGGATCTAGTTACTTTTAGGGATGTTTTCATTAGTTATTATGCTAAATTCATATTTCTGGACTTTACTATGAGTTTGTGTGTTTTTCTGTGATTTCAGGTAATTTCTGGCTGAAATTGAGGGACCTGAGCAAAAACTCTGATAAAAGGCTGACAAAGGACTGTTGATGCTGTTGGATTCTGACCTCCCTGCACTCGAAATAGATTTTCTGGAGCTACAGAACTCCAAATGGTACGCTATCAGCGGCGTTAGAAAGTAGACATTCAGAGCTTTCCAGCAATATATAATAGTTCATACTTTATTCGTGATTAGATGATGTAAACTGGCACTCAATGCCAGTTCCATGCTGCATTCTAGAGTCAAACGCCAGAAACACGTCACGAACCAGAGTTGAACGCCAAAAACATGTTACAACTTGGCGTTCAACTCCAAAAGAAGCCTCTGTACGTGTAAAGCTCAAGCTCAACCCAAGCACACACCAAGTGGGCCCCGAAAGTGGATTTCTGCATCAATTACTTACTTCTGTAAACCTTAGTAGCTAGTCTAGTATAAATAGGACTTTTTACTATTGTATTCAGTGTCTTTGATTGTCAGGTCTTTTGACCATTCGATCTTGTGATCACGTTTTGGGGGCTGGCCATTCGGCCATGCCTGAACCTTCATCACTTATGTATTTTCAACGGTGGAGTTTCTACACACCATAGATTAAGGGTGTGGAGCTCTGCTGTACCTCAAATTTCAATGCAATTACTACTATTTTCTATTCAATTCCGCTTGTTCTTATTCTAAGATATTCGTTGCACTTCAACATGATGAATGTGATGGTCTGTGACACTCATCATCATTCTCACCTATGAACGCGTGACTGACAACCACTTCCGTTCTACCTTAGACTGGGTGCATATCTCTTGGATTTCTTAATCAGAATCTTCGTGGTATAAGCTAGATTGATGGCGGCATTCATGAGAATCCGGAAAGTCTAAACCTTGTCTGTGGTATTCCGAGTAGGATTCAGGGATTGAATGACTATGACGAGCTTCAAACTCGTGATTGTTGGGCGTGATGACAAACGCAAAAGAATCAAGGAATTCTATTCCAACATGATCAAGAACCGACAGATGATTAGCCGTGCCGTGACAGAGCATTTGGACCTTTTTCACTGAGAGGATGGGATGTAGCCATTGACAACAGTGATGCCCTACATACAGCTTGCCATGGAAAGGAATAAGAAGGATTAAAGGAAGGCAGTAGGAAAGCAGAGATCTAACAGGGACAAGCATCTTCAGACACTTATCTAAAATTCCCACCATTGAATTACATGAGTAACTCTATCTTTATTTTCTACTTATTTATTATTAATATTCAAAAACTCCATAACATTTATTATCCGTCTAACTGAGATTTACAAGATGACCATAGCTTGCTTCATACCAATAATCTCCATGGGATCGACCCTTACTCATGTAAGGTATTACTTGGACGACCCAGTGCACTTGCTGGTTAGTTGTGCGGAGTTGTGACTAAGTGTGATTCACGTTTGAGAGCGTGGTGCACGAATTTGCAATCCGCACAACTAACCAGCAAGTGCACCGGGTCGTCCAAGTAATACCTTACGTGAGTAAGGGTCGAATCCCACGGAGATTGTTGATTTGAAGCAAGCTATGTTTATCTTATTATTCTTAGTTAGGATACTAACAACAGTGTTTTTCAAGTTCAGTGAAGAAAGGAAAAAAGGGCATAAAATAAATACTTGTTATGCAGTAATGGAGAATGTGTTGGAGTTTTGGAGATGCTTTGTCTGATTTATTCCTGTAATGTAATATTCCATCCATGGAAAAGTGCAAAGTTCCATCCATGGCAAGCTGTATGTAGGGTGTCACCGTTGTCAATGACTACTTCCATCCTCTTAGTGAAAATGGTCCAAATGCTCTGTCACAGCACGGCTAATCATCTGTCGGTCCTCAATCAGGTTGGAATAGAATCCAATGATTCTTTTGCGTCTGTCACTAACGCCCAGCCTTCAAGAGTTTGAAGCTCGTCACAGTCATTCAATACCGGAATCTTACTCGGAATACCACAGACAAGGTTAGACTTTCCAGATTCCCGAAATCCTACTCGGAATACCACAGACAAGGTTAGAATTTTCGGATTCCCATGAATGCTGCCATCTATCTAGCTTATACCACGAAGATTCTGTTGGGGAATCTAAGAGATATGCGCCTGGCCTGAGGTAGAACGGAAGTGGTTGTCAGTCACGCGCGTTCATAGGTGAAAATGATGATGAGTGTCACGGACCATCACATTCATCAAGTTGAAGTG
>NC_029781.3:74866450-74867555 GCF_000817695.3 Arachis duranensis
ACAGACACATAACTGGGTGAACCTTTTCAGATTGTGACTCAGCTTTGCTAAAGTCCCCAGTTAGAGGTGTCCAGAGCTCTTAAGCACACTCTTTTTGCTTTGGATCACGACTTTAACCACTCAGTCTCAAGCTTTTCACTTGGACCTGCATGCCACAAGCATATGGTTAGGGACAGCTTGATTTAGCCGCTTAGGCCTGGAATTACTTCCTTGGGCCCTCCTATCCACTGATGCTCAAAGCCTTGGATCCTTTTCACCCTTGCCTTTTGGTTTTAAGGGCTATTGGCTTTTTCTTTTTCTTTATCCAGTGATTCCTTGTAAATTTTTTTTTTCGCAAGCTTGTTTTTCACTGCTTTTTCTTGCTTCAAGAATCAATTTTATGATTTTTCAGATCATCAATAACAATTCTCTTGTTCATCATTCTTTCAAGAGCCAACTATTTTAACATTCACAAAATTCAATATAAAAAATATGCACTATTCGAGCATTCATTCAGAAGACAAAAAGTATTGCCACCACATATAAATAATTAGAATTTTTCCTTGTTAAGAACTCGAAAAAAATATTTCCTCTTTATTCTAAGAATCTACTATTTTATTCATGTTTGATGATGATGAGAAAAAAAAATTATAACTTAATTGGAATTAAAATCAAAGTAGAGATACTAATACATAACTTCTAAGGTCAATTTCTAATAAGAACAGTTATCACAGAGTTAAGGCAAAGATTAGAACTCAACGACCTTTATTTTATGAAGTGGATGTTCCTCTAGTCTATGGGATGCTTGGTCCTTCAAGAGATAATTTCTGACGCTTCAGTTCCTTTAAGTCACATCCTTGCTCTTCCTGTTCCCTTAGGTGCCATGATCTTGATGAGTTTTTGCTCAGTGATCATGGCGAATCACACTAAAATTAGAGGTTTGCTTGTCCTCAAGCAAAAGAAAGGAAAGGAGGGGAATAGGAGGAGAGGCAGTTTCGAAAAAAAAAAAGATAAGATGAGTTGAGAAAGATATGAGAAGAAATTAAAAAGATTTGAAAAAGAATTGGATTGGAAAAAGATTTGTGTTTATGAATTAAGATATATTTGATATTTTTGAAAAAGGGAT
>NC_029781.3:74867722-74868515 GCF_000817695.3 Arachis duranensis
AAAAAATGAATTTTACCTCCTCCCCACCATCCTGGCGTTAAACGCCCAACTGGTGCATGTTTTGGGCGTTTAACGCCCAATTGTTGCTTCTCCTGGGCGTTCAACGCCCAGATGATGCTTCTTTCTGGCGTTGAACGCCAGGAAGTCCTTTGTTACTGAGCGTTTTTCTGAACGCCCAGGATGCTAGCAGACTGGCGTTAAACGCCCAGAAGGTGCTTCTTTCTGGCGTTTAACGCCCAGAAGATGCTCCTTTCTGGCGTTTAACGCCCAGATGGCCACCCTTACTGGCGTTAAACGCCAAGTGGGTGCTTCTTTTGGGCGTTCAACGCCCAAAGTATTTCTTACTGGCTTTTTCACGCCAGTGAGCTTCCAAATTTCCCTGTAACTCTGTGACTTCAACCAATTGCTATTTCACCTTTGAAGATACTTAGACTCTAAACCTGTAAAGAAAGAAAATTTATTTAATTAGTAATTAAACTTTGTACATGGCTGGGTTGCCTCCCAGCAAGCGCTTCTTTATTGTCTTTAGCTGGACTACCACTGAGCTCTAATCAAGTCTCAGTTTTGAGCATTCTTGCTCGATGTTGCCTTCAAGATAATGTTTAACTCTCTGTCCATTAACAATGAACTTTTTGTTAGATTCATTATCCTGAAGCTCTACGTATCCATATGGTGACACACTTGTAATTACATATGGACCTCTCCACCGGGATTTTAATTTCCCAGGGAATAATTTGAGCCTTGAATTAAATAGCAGAACTTTCTGTCCTGGCTCAAAGACTCTGGATGACAA
>NC_029781.3:74873162-74875021 GCF_000817695.3 Arachis duranensis
TTCTGTAGGTTCTTCATGTGGAAGACCAGAATACTGGCAGTTTTGCTACACCATGATAATAAGCTGAGGATTCAGCTCAAAGCTACTAACTCCAATGGAGGGTATACAGATACTACTCCCATATGAAGCAGTAGTGGGGTTAGCATATGACCCCAGAGTCCTCTTGTCTTGTCCATTCATACTTACTTCCATATTGGATTACAAGAGATAATTTATATGTTGATTTAAAAAATGGAATAAGTAAAAACAAAATATATAAAAGAGGTTAAAAATAAATATATATATTTTTTTTTTCAGAAAATTTTTCAAAAAAAAATGAAATTAAAATCTAAAAATTTAAAAAAAATTTCGAAAAAGTAGTTAGAAAATATAAAATTTTTTTTTTTGAATTTTGAATTTTATGATGAAAGAGAAAAACACACAAAAGACACAAGACTTAAAATTTTTAGATCTAGTGCTCCTTGTTTTCGAAAATTTTTGGAGGGAAAACACCAAGGAACACCAAACTTAAAAATTTTAAGATCAAAACACAAGAAAGACTCAAGAACACCTTGAAGATTCACAAGAACACCAAGAACAAAAGAAAGAACACCAAACTTAAAATTTTTAGAAAACCAAGACAAATTTTCGAAAATTATAGAAAGATTAACAAGAAAACACCAAACTTAAAGTTTGGTACAAGATTTAATCCAAGAAAAATTATTTTTGAAAAAGGTTCCAAAGGGTATAACCAATTATGAAGAACAACTACTAAAGCTCCAGCAAAATGGGCAGCAACTTCAGAGTTGATTTTAAAAATGTATTAAATTTATGGATATAAGTAAAATTTTTGAAAGTTATTATTTTGAAAAAGCACAAGAAAAACAAGAAAAGACACAAAACAAGAAAAATTCAAGATCAAACAAGCAAAATAAACAAGAACAACTTGAAGATCAATGAAGAACACACACTAATACGAAAATTTTAAAAAGAAAATACAAAATATGAAATTGACACCACACTTAGAATAAGACACTAGACTCAAAGAGAAATTAAAAATTAATAAAGAAAAATAATATTTTTGAAAAGAAAATAAAAGACTCTGACCCAATTACCAAAATCTTCCTAATCTAAGAAATAAAATAAACCTTTAGTTGTTCAAACTCGAACAATCCCCGGCAACGGCGCCAAAAACTTGGTGCACGAATTTGCAATCCGCACAACTAACCAGCAAGTGCACTGGGTCGTCCAAGTAATACCTTACGTGAGTAAGGGTCGAATCCCACGGAGATTGTTGATTTGAAGCAAGCTATGTTTATCTTATTATTCTTAGTTAGGATACTAACAACAGTGTTTTTCAAGTTCAGTGAAGAAAGGAAAAAGGGCATAAAATAAATACTTGTTATGCAGTAATGGAGAATGTGTTGGAGTTTTGGAGATGCTTTGTCTGATTTATTCCTGTAATGTAATATTCCATCCATTGGAAAAGTACAAAGTTCCTTCTATGGCAAGCTGTATGTAGGGTGTCACCATTGTGAGTGGCTACCTCCCATCCTCTCAGTGAAAACGGTCCAGATGCTCTGTCACAGCACGGCTAATCAGCTGTTGGTTCTCGATCATGTTGGAATAGGATCCATTGATCCTTTTGCGTTTGTCATCACGCCCAGCAATCGCGAGTTTAAAGCACGTCACAGCCATTCAATCCTTGAATCCTACTCAGAATACCACAGACAAGGTTTAGACCTTCCGGATCCTCAAGAGTGGCAGCCATCAATTCTAGCTTATAACGCGGAGATTCTGATTAAGGAATCTAAGAGAAGTTCATTCAATCTGATGTAGAACGGAGGTGTTTGTCAGGCACACGTTCATGGATTGAGGAA
>NC_029781.3:74875041-74889540 GCF_000817695.3 Arachis duranensis
AGTTGTTTAAATAGTAAACTAGTAACCTAGGTTTACAGAAAATGAATAAACTAAGATAATTGGTGCAGAAATCCACTTCTGGGGCCCACTTGGTGTGTGCTGGGGCTGAGACTAAAGCTATCCACGAGTAGAGGCCTTTCTTGGTGTTAAACTCCAGGTTATGACGTGTTTTGGGCGTTCAACTCCGGATCATGACGTTTTTCTGGCGTTTAACTCCAGACAGCAGCATGAACTTGGCGTTTAACGCCAAGTTACGTCGTCTATCCTTGCGCAAAGTATGGACTATTATATATTGCTGGAAAGCCCTGGATGTCTACTTTCCAACGCCGTTGAGAGCGCGCCAATTGGACTTCTGTAGCTCCAGAAAATCCATTTCGAGTGCAGGGAGGTCAGGATCCAACAGCATCAGCAGTCCTTTTTCAGCCTAAGTCAGATTTTTGCTCAACTCCCTCAATTTCAGCCAGAAAATACCTGAAATCACAGAAAAATACACACACTCATAGTAAAGTCCAGAAATATGATTTTTGCCTAAAAACTAATATTATTCTACTAAAAACTAACTGAAACATGCTAAAATCTACATGAAATTACTCCCAAAAAGCGTATAAAATATCCGCTCATCAGAGCGCTACCAAGTTATTGGAGCCATTGTTGATTATCACAATTTCGTGCACCAAGGACCTTTTACTATTGTATTTTCATCTTTTTTATCATCTTTGATCTTGGGATCAGGTCTTCGAACCCTTTTTCGATTGTTTCATGTTATTTGGGAGGCATGGCCATTCGGCCATGTCTAGACCTTGTTCTTATGTATTTTCAACGGTGGAGTTTCTACACATCATAGATTAAGGTTTGGATCTCTGCTGTTTCTCAGAAATTAATGCAATTACTACTATTTTCTAATCAACTTAAGCTTATTTTTGTTCTAAGATATCCATTCGCACTTCAACATGATGAATGTGATTATTAAGTGACACTCATCACCATTCTCACTTATGAACGCGTGCCTGACAACCACTTCCGTTCTACTTGAAAACAAGCTTGAATGCATATCTCTTAGCCTCCTGGTCCACGACGCATAGTTGCCTCTCCTGACAATAGAGCCTTCCATTCCATGAGATCAGAGTCTTCGTGGTATAAGCCAGAATCAATTGACAACATTCTTGAGATCCAGAAAGTCTAAACCTTGTCTGTGGTATTCCGAGTAGGATCTGGGATGGGATGACTATGACGAGCTTCAAACTCGCGAGTGCTGGGCGCAATGACAGTGCGCAAAAGGATCAATGGATCTTATTCCAACATGATCGAGAACCGACAGATGATTAGCCCTACGTAACCCGTAGCCGAACCATTTTCATTGAGAGGACGGACGGTAGCCATTGACAACGGTGATCCCCCAACATATAGCTTGCCATGGAAAGGAGTATATAAGATTGGATGAAGACAATAGGAAAGTAGAGGCGCAGAGGGAACAAAGCATCTCCATACGCTTATCTAAAATTCCCACCAATGAATTACATAAGTATCTCTATCTTATTTTATGTCTTATTCATCTTTTAATTATCAAAACCCCATAACCATTTGAATCCGCCTAACTGAGATTTACAAGACGACCATAGCTTGCTTCAAGTCGACAATCTCCGTGGGATCGACCCTTACTCACGTAAGGTATTACTTGGACGACCTAGTGCACTTGCTGGTCAGCTTCACGGAGTTATAAGAGAAGTGTGAACTCACGATTTCGTGTACCAGAGGTCGATCATCGACTTTTGAAGGTAATCTCTCTCACTCTCAACACCAATATTATATTTTTCCTTTTGTTAGATAGAATAACTTGCATGATTAGTAGTTGCTTGCATTTAGGTACTACTTGGTTGAGTGATAAATTCTTTTTAAAAGACACTATTTTATGGCATTTCACTAATTTAAATTAAAATTTTTGTTAAACTTGTTTAAAGATTGTAATTTGGAGCATGGTTTTAAGAGTTAAGAACACACAACCAGTGAGATTTTGAGCTTAATTATATGGTTACATTATTTAACCATGAACTTTATTCTTGTGTGTTTTCTTCTCTATGATTGCAATCTTTGGTTTGTTCCATTCTATATGTCCATTGTTTAGTGTATATTCATGCATACATGTGATTGAGGCCATCATTTGATATTAGCTCACTTATCCTAAATAGCCTACCATTTTATTTACCTTTGTTTGCCACTTTGAGCCTTCTTTAATCCCCATTTGTTCTTTATATTACCACATCACTAGCCTTAAGCGAAAAAATAATTAATTACACTATTTGAATCTTTGGTTAGCTTAAGATAGAGATTGTGTGCATTAACTAAGTATGGAGAAATGTGGGAACTATGGTTGATGAGAATGTGTTTTGATCTTATTGATAAATATTGGGAACTTGGGTGCTCACTTGTGTGAAATTAGAGAAACCATATGCATTGATATATTATGCTCTCAAATATAAAAAAATAAAAAAAAAGAAAACAAATAAATGAACAGGGGACAAAATTACCCTAATGTTAAGTTCAATAAAAAGATCAATGCATATAAGATGGAATTAAAACTGATACATGAGTGTGTGAAATGTTGCTAAAGTGAGACTTTGGGTAGCTAAGCATAATTTTAGAATTATATAGAGTGTGTGTATGTGTTAGGCGAGAACTTAAGTTAGTCAAAGATTCACATTATAGCTCACTTGGCCATACATATATCTTCACCCTTACCTTAGCCCCATTACAACCTTGAAAAGCCCTCATGATGTTTGCATTTGTACACTAAATATTTGTTGATTGGTTAGATGAAGAACAAAGTTTTAGAAAGCATGACTAGAGGAGACTAGAGTAGATTAACCCTAGACATTTGAGTGATTAGAGTGCATATACACTTCCAGTGAAGGTTCAATGCTCAACTCTGTGTTCCCGGCTTTCATGAGCTTTCTTCTTACAAGTTTACTTGTATCTTATTGTGTGATTTGAATTAGTGGAATCTATTTATGTTTGTCTTGGAGAGTTTGTTTACTTTTAACCAAGTAGGTAGAAGCATTTTAGCATGTAGTTGCATTCATATAGATATGTTGCATTGCATAAGTCTCACCTTTCCTCCTTTACTCTTTTGGTTTCTTTGAGCTTAGCATGAGGACATGCTAGTGTTTAAGTGTTGGGAGATTGATAAACCACTATTTTATGGTTTATCTTGTGCTAAATATAGTGGATTTTATCAATCTTTTATGCACTTATTCATATGAAATGCATGGTTTTACACTTTCCTTCCTAAATTGATGCTATGACTGAAAATATGCTCCTTTGGCCCTAAATTCACCATTTTTAATCCTATCTTATTTTCATTCGATGCCGTGATATGTACGTTAAGTTTTTCAAGGATTACAGGGCAGGAATGACTTAGAGGATGGAAAAGAAGCATGTAAAAGAGGAAGGAACACAAGGAATTAAAGATTTCATGGGGGAGCAACGACGCACACGGGTGGAGCGACGCGTATGCGTGGCCAGGAGAAAGTGCATCAACGCGCACGTGTGGAGCGACGTGTACGCGTGACTAGAAGAATACACATCGACGCGTATGCGTGACAGGCTATCACGTGTTGCAAATATCAGAATTCGCTGGGGACAATTTCTGGACCCTTTTTTCACCCAATTTTAGGCCCAAAAGTCCAGATTAGAGGCAGGGGTGTAGCTGAGACTTAGACATTTTCATTCTCACTTAGTTTTTATTTTTTAGTTTTGAATCTTAGAGAAAAACACTACTCTCTGAGGGTTCTTAGTATTTTCTTAGCTTTGCTTTTGGATTGGATTTTTGAGAGAGTTGCTACCACATTTGGTTGAAGTCATCACTTTAGTTTGCTTTTCTACTACTCTACTCTTTTGTTTTCCATTTAGTGATTGGTACTCATATTTTTATTTTGCTAAATTTTGAGTTTATTAATGCAATGAACCATTCTTATGTTTAATTCCAAGTTTCATTCAATTAATTATCAGAGTCAATTTTAATTTTATTAATTTAGTTTCAATTACCATGTTTTCTATCTACTCCGTTTACATGTTTGTGAAAATGGCATTCATGTTAATGGAGTAGAGTTCCAAACTTGGTTTTGGAGTTGATTAATAGAAAACCCTTGAGTTAGAATACTCTAGTGTTAGTAGGTAATTAGAAATTGCTGCCAATTGGATTTTTACTAACTCTAATCATTCCTTGGGAGTTGATTAGGACTTGTAAAGTGAAGTTGGTATTACCTACTTGACTTTCCTCTATTAGTCAGAGGATAACTAAGTAAAAGCAACAACCTTTTTACTATTACACTTGAGAAATTCAACGAGGATAGAAACTCCAATTAATTTTCTCCTAGTCAAGACTTTTTATTTATTTTAAATACACAACAGCTCTTGTTAATTACTACTTGCATAATTTTCAACTATTTATTTTTTCCATTTTCAAATCTAAAAATTTCTCAGAAAACTCCTGATCAATAAATTGCACTCTTTTGTCAACTCTTTGGGAGACGACTTGGGAATTCTACTCCCAGTTAATTAATTCTAAATTTGTGACAACCCCTTTTAAATTGATAAGTGGAATTTTAGTTAGTTAAGAACTGTACTTACAACGTTATTTTACAGAAATTCTTAACTGGAAATTTTTCGCCCGTCAATGTGCACAGTTGAATTTCAGAAACAAAGTTTACCACATGTTTACATTCTTTTGTTAATGAACCACAATATAAGCTTAAATCACCCGACGATATAGACCACGTGATATTAGTTGAAATTCCTGATAAGACTAACATGCTTAGACTTTATCAACTATTGAGAAGTTCATGGTTCATAGTCCATGCAGGAGGCACAACATTAGTAGTCCATGCATGACAAATGAAAGTGCTCTAAATTTTTTTCTAAAGCTATTCAGGAATAGAAGTATTATTGTCAAGGGTAGTTTTCCAATGTATAAAAGGGTGGATAATGGTCATACAATAACTAAGAAGAAGGCAATTCTAGACAATACTTATTTTATATTGTACCATACAATCCTGATCTATTCTTAAAATATGGTTGCACATTAATATGGAGCATACATGTCAGAATTCTGCTATTAAATATTTATTCAAGTATGTCCACAAGGATAATAATAGGGTTACTGCTTCATTTTACCAAACATTTGGTGATAGATCTCCTCTACAAGTTGTAGATGAGATACGTAACTACTATGATTGTTGCTACATTTCTGCATGTGAGACTACTTGGAGGATATTTGGTTATGAGATTCAGCTTAAAGAACCTGCAGTGATTCATCTACCATTCCACCTACCTGATGAGCAACCAGTTGTTTTGAAGGACAATGAGAACATTGCTAATATTATTTAACGTGTAGATAGTAAAGTTACTAAATTAGCTACTTGGATGTTGGCTACTCGTGAGTATCCTTTTGCTAGATTTTTAACATACAACGAATTTCCTACAAAATTTGTATGGAAAGATGATTCATGCATGTGGTTTCGTCGCAAACAAGGCTTTTCTATTGGATGGCTGACTCATGTTCCACATAGTAATAGTGAGAATTATTACATGAAAATATTATTAAACATACAAAGAGGATGCATGAGTTTTACTGATTTACGTACTGTGGATGGTGTGGTATACAACATGATCCGTCACCTTATAACTCGGTCTTTATTGTGCATTATGAGTTATAACTCAGCGTTAACTATCATTCATTATTTGCTTGTAACTGACACCTTCATTACCGACTTAATGACCATCATTTCCATCTTAATGACCAAACGGTCATAACATGAATATCATTCATCAATTTTATGCCTATAAAAGGCACCAATTTCTATATATCGACACAGACAGACGACAACACATCACATGATAACTTCTATTTCATGTCTTATACATTCTATATTTATAGAATTATTATGAGGATACACACGTGATAAGTTCTATTTCACGTCTAACATTCTATATTCATAGAATTATTATATACCTCTTAAACCCTTACTGACTTGAGCGTCAGAGTGTCTTTTGCAGGTACCTACACCCTTATTTTCTCATTGCTGACGTATACCTCATCTTGACGGAGAGCTTACAAGTATTCACCGGCGGACGAGCTATATACCGGCCAACCTCAGCAAGAACAATTGGCGCCCACCGTGGGGGCGGTAAACTAATTTTCTGCTCTACCGAGTAGATTCAAAGAATTTGAATTACATTCAAATACTTGAATCAATTTTCAAATAACATTTACATATTTTAGCAATTTATGTTTTCTAATTTTTTTTCTCGACCTCTATTCAAAACTCACTTTCATAAGGCCAAATAATATTCATTGAGGATTTTACAAACAATTCATTTATAATAATAAAATGACTATTGACACTAATCTTTAATTTGTTATACTTTCTATCAATAATTCAAATTCTAAAAATATGCACTTCAAACTCCTAAAAATTTAAATAAATCAATATATGTCACCTACAATTTTTTTTAATTTTATGCTCTTTAATTACTTGCCATGTTCTATTTTTTTATTCTTAACCAAAAGCGAGAAGAGTACAATACATGCTTTATAGTCGCTTATAATTTTGCTTTCAGTTCTTGGGATCATCTACTATACAATAGCCTCATCTCTTACATTTTCCTTATCTATTGTCATGAGTGTTGATAAAATCCCTCTCTATATATCATTGTCATTTTAAATCCAAACATACAATGATTCATTCCTTGCATTAGCTATTCTTATCCATATGTCATACTTGTCGAACATATTTTGCTCTCTATACTCCAATTGCACAAAGACTTCTTTATACTCAAAATATTCCTAAATTATTATTATTATTATTATTCAAGTTTCATTAAGTTTGCTCTCTAAACTCTAAAATCAAGGTCTGCAAATCTATAAAAAAAATTTCAAAAGTCATTCTTAAAGTTTGATAAACTATAACATCAAATCAAAAACATGGACATTATTTGCTAGTTATTTCTTTAGCACTTTTTTAATTTCAATTTGTATATGAATTCATTCATCACACATGAATAAATTCTAAACATATCATTATGGCATTATAATTTCCATACCATCATGCTAATTTTTTTCCTGAATTATATTTATTTATTTATTTTTATTATCATCTATATAATTAGATGAGTCCAAGTCTCGAATGTAATTGAAATCTTTCAAAACTCATAATGAAATTTTCCAATAACACTATATTAATTCAATCTCTATTATTTATTTTATTATCAATACTTCATTCTTTCTTCTTCCTACATTTATAGATTTATAAGTTCTATTTCACGTCTTACATTTCTTATCACATGTGTATTCTTATAATAATTCTATGAATAAAATAGAATGTAAGACATGAAATAGAACTTATCATGTGTTTGTTTATAATATTTCTACGAATATAGAATGTAAGACATGAAATAAACTTATCATATGTTGTGCTTGTTTATAATAATTCTACGAATATAGAATGTAAGATATAAAATAGAACTTATCGTATGTTGTGTGTTGAGATATAGAAATTATTGCCTTTTATAGACATAGAGTTGATGAATGATATTTATGTTATGACCGTTTGGTCATTAAGATGGAAATGATGGTCATTAAGTCGATAATAAATGTGTCGATTACAAGCAAAGAATGAATGATAATTAAGGTCGAGTTATAACTCATAATGCACAATAAAGACCAAATTATAAGGTGACGGATCACAACCCCCAAGCTTTGTCTGCCGATCATATGATCCAGGCTAAGCTTAGAAAATAAATTAAGTTATAACTCGGTTAAAAAATGAGTGAATAATGATATGGTGAGTCCCCAAGCTTAGTCGGTTATTATGTCGGCATTTATTCAAAAAATAATTGAGTGGTAAGAGTTATTCAATCAAGATAGTTGTGTGGGGGATACTTTTCTGCTTAAGAACAATTTTAGCATTTGATTGTATGTGAACTGAAAAGTTCAAAAATAGATATCCATTGACGGAATCGATTGTATGATCCGAGGATATAATGGTTAATTGTCTTGGAAATTTTTCCGGCCTACAACAACTTATTGATGAATTTTTCGTTCAAAGCAATTAGTTATTGAATATTTACAATTTATAGTGCAGGTCATATGACATGAATAAGATAAATTGAGAAAATGAATATGTACAAAGTCGCAACATATATTAAATAATGTATATTATAAAAGTAAAAGAGGTTTTGAATAGAGGTTGAGAAATAAAAAAAATTAGAATTCATAAATTGCTAAAATATGTAAATGTTATTTGAAAATTGATTCGAGTATTTGAATATAATTCTAATTCTTTGAATCTATTCGGTGGAGCAGGAAATTAGTTTATCGGTCCCACGGTGGGCGCCAATTGTTCTTGTAGAGGTTAGCTATTGTATAGCTCGTCCGCCGAGATGAGGTATACGTCGGCAATGAGAGAACAAGGGGGTGAGTACCTGCAAAAGATACTCCAACGCTCAAGTCAATAAGTGTTTAAGAGGCATATAATAATTCTATGAATATAGAATGTTAGACTTAAAATAGAATTTATCACGTGAATGTCCTTATAATAATTCTATGAATATAGAATGTAAGACATGAAATAGAATATATCATGTGTTGTATTTTATAATAATTCTATAAATATAGAATGTAAGACATGATATAGAACTTATCATGTATTGCTTGTCTTGAGATATAGAAATTGGTGCCTTTTGTAAGTATAAAGTTGATGAATAATATTCATGTTATGACCATTTGGTCATTAAGATGGAAATGATGGTCATGAAGTTGGTAATGAAGGTGTCGATTACAAGCAAAGAATAAATAATAGTTAACGCCGAGTTATAACTCATAATGCACAATAGAGACCGAGTTATAAGGTGACGGATCAGAGTTAAATTTCAATTTGGTACCTGAATTTTCGGCTCAATACTCAATTTAACCCTTAAAATTTCGTTAGCCCCAATTAGAATCCCAAATTTGCAACAGTGGCTCCCAGTTACCCCTGCGGTCATCTCCACTTTACTTGACACTGTGTGGCCTGTTTAATGCTGAGTGTGCTTGGTAATGATTATATGACTTAGAAAATGTATTAGATAACTTAATTTGGCCCCTACAATTAAAATGAATCCCTAGATAAAGTCCCAAAATTCTCAAACTGATAATCCAGGATCGTCTTCCCAGAACTTTGCTAGGTCATGTTCATATGGAACCAACCATTCCCATCTATTTCACCACAACAAACACACTCACTACCCCCACCTAATTCCTATCCAAACTACCGACTCTCTCCTCTTCCCTAAACTATATATCACCAACAACTCCAAACCCACCACACCCTAAACACATGCAATTCATGGTGGCTTGTGATAGTAACAACAATAAAAGGGGAGGCGGGAGTGGCCTTCGGATCTCGCAGTGCCTCACACCTCTCTTTTTTCCAACTTGGTTGAGATTGTGGGTCTCACAAGAGTGGCATCCAAATCCTTATTTCTCTGCTCTTCCATCGATGTTTGAAAACCTTCACTCACGATGTCTCCTCGAAATGGTGTCATTTTGGTCTCCTTTCCTTTAACACAAAGTCCCGCCGCAACGGCAACAACATTAACATCGCTCAAATCCTCAGTGCGTCATGGTACAACAACTTTGCCTCCTCTTTTGCTTCTCTCTCTCTATTTGTCTCTCCTCTGCCCTTGTTTTTTTTTTAAATCCGAATGTTTTTATTGTTGTTGTTGTTGTTGATGGTACAGGAAGTTATAGTGAAGCTTGTATATGAAGAGAAAAATAGTGGTGGTTATAATGGTGGGATGGTTAAGAGTCTTTGCTGTATGGTGCGATTTGGAAGGAGAATTTTTAACACCATTCATACTTAAAACGATGTCGCTTTCATGGAATTTGAGCGCGAAACCAACACGACGTAGGCTTATTTTAGTAAAACTTTTACTTTTCAAAAGTAGCTTATAAAAGTTAACTTTTAAAAGATGGCTTTTTAAAAATTGTAGCATTTATGTTTGGTAAATCAAATCAAAAATAGCTTTTAATAAACATAAGCAACATTAATTGTGTTTGGTAAAATAGCTTTTAAAATTTAAAAATACTAAAATAGACATAAATACAAACATTAAATTTGAAAATTAGTTAACATATGATGTTATATTAGACTTTTAAATTTTGAAAAGCACAAGCCAACTTTGAAAGCTCTATCCTAGGTGCTTTCAAAAGTATCCCGATCTTTTAAAAGCTGCAAGCACAAGAACATGATCTTTTTTATTTACCAAACACAAAATGAGGAGCTTGAGCTTTTAAAAAGCACAAGCACCTATTCAAAAAGCTTTACCAAACCAAACCGTTAGGGATGTCAATGGGGCAGGGCGGGGGCGGGGGATGCCTCCCTACTCCCCATTCCCGCCCCCAGATTTACTCCTCATCCCCGCCTCCGTTCCCCGCCGTGGGGGAATATTGCCCCCCATCTCCATTCCCCACAGGACCCCATTTCCCGCGGGGACTCCATTCCCCATCTATCTGATAGTTCTAACTAATTATTAATTTCCATATGAATAGAGGTGTAAGTATCCATTCTATACAAAAATAACAAGATTTTATACAAAAAAATCTAAACAACAAGATGGTGACTTCTTTCGAAATGATGCAGTGTGAGGAACGCAGTGTGAGGAACGCAACGGCGAGCCAGAGGATAGAGAAGTGGACAAGGTCAAGAGGGTGGCTACAGAGAGGTTGGATGGAGTATGGACAACATTAGGGATTTCTGAATTGAAGAAGAGTTATGCAAATGAGGATTAGGAGTTTTAGGTTTATATATGTGTGTGTGTGTGTGTGTGTGTGAAATGACTAAAAAACATATATGAGAAATAAACTATTAAAGACAATTCAGTAAATTTATGAACTTCGAGGATTAACGGGGATAGGGCGGGGATCCCCGTGTGTGTGAAATGACGAAAAAACATATATGAGAAATAAACTATTAAAGATAATTCAGTAAATTTATGAACTTCGGGGATTAGCGAGGATAGGGCGGGGATCCCCGCTCGGGTCTCCGCGCCTACCTCGGAGGAATTTTGTCCCCCGTCTCCATCCCCACGGAAAAAATTCTCCACAGTCGGATCCCCATTCGGGACAGTCCCCACAGAAATTCCCGCATCTCGAGAAGTTTTGCTATCCCTACAAACCGTAGTCTTAGATGTGTCATGTGTGTTAAGTAAATATGTTAGATTAGCATTCTGATTATAAGAATTATTATAGGGATAATCAAGAGCTATTGTTATAAATTTAGAAGTTTTAATTGAGGTTAACAAAATTGTAAGAGTTAAATTGAGTATCTGAGTTAAATTTCAAGTGCCAAAATAAAATCTAACTCGTAATGTATGAAAATATCCGACTAAAACCCTAAAGTGGTCCCTGAGATTGGGCGAGTTACCCATACTTGTCCCTGACTTTCAAAATTCACTAAAAGCATCCCTGACATTTTTCTCTGGGACCCATAGTTGCCCTTCAACCCTTTCCGGCGCCAAGTCAGCAAACGAAGGGATGATCTGGCACCTCCCTTGCCACGCTGGAGCCAAGCGAAACGACGCAGTATCGATTTGGCGCCCAATGAAGAAGTAAACGACGTTGTTCATAAGCTCCATCCCTTGAAAACGGTTTGCCTTCAGTCCCATATTTGTTTGAACACTCTCACACTTCCTCTCCTCTCCTCCACGCTCAGTCTTCATCTTCTCATTCTCCCATCAATGGCAGCGAGCTAGCTTCGTCTTCCCCATCTCCTCCACTGTCACACGTCGTTTGAAGAGTTTGGTGTTCCTTAGTCAAGTGGTTTCTCTGTCTTCTGCGTTGTTGAAGGTATGTGTTGGTTGAATTAATTTTTGAATTTATTTCATGAATCAAATTATGATGAAGGTGTATGATTGTCTTGTTACTGTGTTGGGTTGTCCTAGAGTTTCATGGCTGCATTACCTTAAAGGATTGTGTTTAAGAATTTTTGTTAGGGCAAAAGGTTTAATGTGTATATGCTCTGTTTTTTTGCAATAAAACAGAGGTTTTTTCAATAGTGGGTTAATGCATGGTGGTGACTGTGATATTAATGGATAGGGATTTTAATCGATGTTGAAGTCATGTGATATGATTGTGTGAGTTTTAATGGTTTTGATTTGTTGGTGCAGATGGATGTGTTGTTGGATATAATGTTTCATCATGGAGGAAACTTTGAGAAAGATGATGAAGGAAAACTGAGATATACCCCTGATAACTTAACCTGCCTAGGTGATCTGGATGAGGATACCTTGGACGCTTTCTTCATAAGGAATTATTACAAGGAGTTAGGCTATGACAAGATCCTTCATTGTTGGTGGCTAGTTCCCGGGAGGACGTTAGAAACTGGATTAAGGAATCTAAGCAGTGACAATGAGCTTAGAGAGATGTGTTTCCTTGCTCACAAGAATAATGGATTGGTGGATGTGTATTTTGAACATGGAGTGTCATCTCCAGATTATTTACAAGATGAGGAGGAAAAGGCTGGCATGGATGCAAAAGAAGAAGGTGCCATGGTCACTCCTAATGACAAAGTGAGGAACCCCAACAGTGAATCCCCCCAAGACAAGGCAACGCCTGTCAACACCATTGACATTCCGAACCCTCAAATTAATCCGACTCCTCCTAGTAATCCAACACCTCCAACTATGCCAGAATCTGTCACGAATCCAAAACCTCCAAGTCAGGAGAAGCCTCTTCCCAATCCAAATGATCAATCACTAAGTCAAGACCGGATAAGCTCCCACCAAAGAGAAAGTCATCTGTCTCACCAACTTCTGCCCATGAGCCAGTGAATCCCATGCAAGGTGCTAGCTCAGGAACAGCTGCAAGACTTGGCAGTATCCTCAAGTTCATTCCCACTCCGGGATTCAAGGCACCAAGGAAGAAAAATTGAAGACTCTTGCTTGTTGTATTGGGATGTATTTTGTATAAGACAATTTGAAAGTAATTTTGTATAGCAATA
Organism: Arachis duranensis; assembly: GCF_000817695.3. NCBI lineage: Eukaryota > Viridiplantae > Streptophyta > Magnoliopsida > Fabales > Fabaceae > Arachis > Arachis duranensis. Next base: position 74,888,076 of record NC_029781.3, read on the forward strand.
CCATGCTTGTTTGGTTAGGATTACTTTGTTACCAGACATATGCTTATGTTTATTTTGTTAGCAGCACCTTCTTATGGCTTTGTAAGGCAGTCAAAACTTATGAATCATGACTTTGTTATGTTAAAATGATTAATATATTTTGCTATTGCTATATTTTGCTATTACTATATATCCAGATTTTCTTTAGTGGTACAAAAATAGTTAGTATCAACAGGTTGGCTAACACAGTTACATGTTGAACAACTTTTTTTCATTCATGCAAATATTACACATATGAACTCAATCGCATCATTACTCAACATTGAGATCAAAGTTTGCAAAATACCACTAGTAAGAACAACAGCATTACAGAAACAACCACAAACAATAATTTGATCATAAACTTTTGACTCCTAACTTCCGATTCTAATTTTTCTAGCCTCCAATCTTCTGTCATCTTCTGCTCTTCATTATAGTTAAGACTTTCTGATTTTGCAGGGACAGTCTCTTGCCCAACATCTGCCCAAACAAACAAACCACACCATCTTTTACCAATTGTCTGCAGTCAACGAATGTTTCAATAACCAAATTAGAAGTTGGAGAAGGAATGAAAAATCAGGAAAAATCAACAATTACAGCTAACATTATAATTTGGGCATCCAAAAAAGGGCTTATTTGGGTTGGAATGTGTCCCAGACCACCGGAGCACAGGTCGGCAGCCGCAACCACACCATTCTGGTACACGCGTAGCCCTACTACGATTTTGGGTCTTCGCCCTATATCCATTGCTTGTTGACCGTATCGAGCTCCCACTGGCTTGCCCTTCACCTCCAAACATTGCTTCAGAGCTTCAATGGTGGTCCAGAATTATATTACGAAGGAGAGAAGAAGAGATACTAGTTATAATAATGATTCTTAGGTTTTAGGGTTTTATTGGGACCAGGGACCACATTGGGTACAAAATTCAGATTTGCCACATCAGCTAGCCGTTGCTGGCTCCAGCGTGGTAAGGGAGGTGCTAGATCATCCTTCCGTTTGCTGACTTGGCGTCGGAAAGGGTTGAAGGGCAACTATGGGTCCCGGAGCAAAATGTCAGGAATGCTTTTAGTGAATTTTGAAAGTCAGGGATAAGTATGAGTAACTCGTCCAATTTCAGAGACCACTTTGGAGTTTTAGTCGAAAATATCCCTTAAATGTCCTTGCTTTATTATACAAACTTCTCATAATAAAAAATAAAAAAATGCTCGGATCAAACAGTTGAGTTGTGACGGTGTATGTACACATTGGATGAATGATTTGCTCCATGTAGTAATGACTCCCGTGCTCTCTGCAGCGTCTATTCTTCTTTCTTTCTAATTTCTACTGTCTTCCACTAAAACTCCAAAATGAACATCAACATGGCTCTCACCAATCTCCCATTCTGTTCTCCACCACATCTCCACCGCTGCACCTCACTCACTCTCACTCGCTTCACCACAAAACCCAC
>NC_029781.3:74889557-74920350 GCF_000817695.3 Arachis duranensis
CCTCCAAGAACCCTTTACTGCTTCAATATCTAAACTCAGCGTCGGTCAAGATTTGCCGCCAAATTACGGCGATTGGCTTCCCAAACCTGATCTCGATAATCGCAGAAGAGCCGGAATTCTTCTACATCCGACCTCGTTTCGGGGACCGTACGGCATCGGCGATCTCGGCCAAGAGGCTTTTCATTTCATTGATTGGCTCCATCAATCTGGTTGCTCCCTTTGGCAGGTTGCGAAAACGTGTTGATTTCTTCTTTTTGTTTGAAAATGATTTCAATCTGAAAATATCTAATTCTTGTTGCAGGTGCTACCACTTGTGCCTCCTGGCAGAAAGGCTAACGAAGAAGGTTCCCCTTACTCCGGCCAGGTTCTATTTTTTTTATTTTATTTATTTGTTTTTGTCTCTTTTCGTTTTTGTTTTTATGTGTAGAGGAGTTGACTGAGATTGAGTGTCAACTCTTTTTTATTTTTTATTTTTTTTAAGTAACGCTCTTGTGCTGAAAGCTTACCTGCTTTTCTTTTTTTCTTTTTTTTTTCAAGGATGCAAATTGTGGAAACACCTTGCTTATCTCACTGGAGGATCTTGTTAAGGATGGATTATTGGAAAAGCATGAGCTTCCAGAACCCATGTGAGATTTACTGCTATGTTTTGTCACTCCCCTTTCTAGTGTTTCCTGTTTGCTTTTCTTGTTCTTATGGTTATATTCTTAAACGAACGCAGTCATGCTGAGCGGGTGAATTTTTCACTTGTTGCTGACCTTAAGGATCCCTTGATAACTAAAGTAAGATATTCATCACTGCCACTCTTCCCTTTCATCTAATTAAAATAAAATTATTACATCATGTCTTTAACTTTGGTATAATGAACGCAGTACTTAATGTTTATTTTTCCTTTTATTTTAACCCCTTTTTATAGGCTGCAGAGAGGCTGATTTCAAGTGAAGGGGAACTCAAAACACAGCTTGAGAGTTTTCGCAGGGACCCTAACATATCAAGTAAGAAACCCAGTTAGTTGCACTTCTAATGTTTACATCCCAACATGCCTATGTTAGCTTGTAAAACATTTACTTTGACTTCAATATGTTTGTCTGCAAACAAAATCTGATTTGAATAAACGTGCTGTAAGATTAGTATCTCTTTGATATCTTGCTTTTCTTTTTTATATTTTATTATTTTTTCTTGTTGGGATTCTTGATCCTGCTACGTTATGCAGTTTCCTCTCTGCTAAGTACATTCTTCAATTCTCAGCAAGGATTTTTCTAGGAAAATATATAAGTATTAAAATTCCAGTCTTGTGATGGATTTCTTTTTCCAAAGCTCATGTAAGGACACTTGTCTTAGATATGCACAGTTGTCACACATATTCTATGATCCATTTTCAAGTCTTAGACATGGAAAACTTTGTCAACTCTTTACGAAGTAGATCAGGGATGGGTGTTGTTATTGTTTCCAAGGCGAACAATGATTAAATTTTATCATAGGTTTTTCTCTTGTAATGATGTGATCTCTTCTCCATGTTGTATAGGCTGGCTTGAAGATGCAGCTTATTTTGCTGCTATTGATGATAGTTTAAATACAATCAGCTGGTACAATTGGCCTGAACCACTAAGAAACCGCCATCTTGCAGCTCTAGAAGAGATTTATCAAGAAAAAAGACACTTCGTAAGATCATAATGAATGCTTTCCAGTTATAATTTATAATTAACACTTGATTCATATCTTCCTACTTGTAGCCAGAAGTTGTTTTGCTGAGTCACTTATGCTTTTGAATGCAGATAAATGTGTTTATTGCTCAACAGTTCTTGTTCCAAAGGCAATGGCAGAAAGTTCGTAACTATGCAGAGAGTAGGGGAATTAGGATAATGGGAGACATGCCCATATATGTTGGTTATCATAGTGCAGATGTTTGGGCAAATAAGAACCAGTTTATACTGGTTAGTTTCTCTAAAAAATCTGACTCTGACGTTGTCTGATATACATTTTTTCACCCCATTTTCCTCCTTGTGATAATAAAAAATCTCTACTTATCTGGCAGAACAGGAAAGGTTTTCCTCTTTTAGTTAGTGGAGTTCCACCCGATGCATTCAGTGAAACTGGTCAGCTGTGGGGCAGGTGTGATCTTAATCCCAGGATAAATATTTTGCCATAAATTTACTAGTTGAACCTTTTCCATCTTTTTTAATTTTTTCTCGCGAACTTTTAGTTGTTGTTGAAGTTATGTGGCAATTTTAACAACCATTCCCCATGATTATGTTATTTTTGTTCCTCTTCTCTTTCCATAACTCTTTAACCACCTATGACAATATCCTGATTGATTCTTTTTATAAACCATTTTTAAGAAAATTTCCCCATCTTCTCCACCGTTATATTGTAATAATTGCTAACATGTCATAGTACATTGTAAGGCCTCCTTTCTCATTTGGGTCTCTGATTTCTTATTTTTTAAAATTTTCATATTTTAATGAGAAGTCCTTTGTATGATTGGAATGCCATGGAGAAAGAAGGATACTCGTGGTGGATACGCCGCATACGCCGTGCACAGAATTTATATGATGAATTTAGGATCGATCACTTTAGAGGACTTGCTGGATTTTGGGCTGTTCCCTCTGGTGAGTCTACACGAAGTTTATTTCAACATTTTACCTGGTGTGATGTGTTTTTTAACATGTGTATGCTCTATAATGTGCAGAAGCAAAGGTAGCTATGGTTGGAAAGTGGAAGGTCAGATCCTATTATTTTTTTCTATCTTTAATATATTTGGTCAAACTATAATATGCTCTGTATCATTTGAATGATAGGTAGGACCTGGGATATCCTTCTTTGATGCCATTTTCAGAGCAGTTGGAAGAATTAATATTACAGCAGAAGACTTGGTACATAATATCATAACAAATTCTTAAATGTTTCTGTGTTATTTTATAATTTGTCATGAGACGGATGTTGCTTGTCAATCATATATCAGTGAAATAAGTATATGAATCTTTCTAAGGCAAGCCCGTGTAACTTTTCTGGAGTTGTTATTTTATGACAGGGAGTTATCACAGAGGATGTAGTTCAGCTAAGAAAATCCATTGGAGCACCTGGAATGGCAGTCCTCCAGTTTGGTCATTATTAATTGCTTATTTTGTTTACCATTGTATCTTGTCCTGCAGTCCTGCTCTAAAGTAGTAATTCTAAGTCTCATTTCCTGAATAATTTTATCATCTATTTATTCTCCAGGGTTTGGAAGTGATGCTGCCAACCCACATTTGCCTCATAATCATGAGTGCAATCAAGTTGTATATACAGGGACTCACGATAATGACACAGTAAGAATTTCTTGTCTTACATTTCTTAACACAGCATGCTCTCTTCATGGAAAGGAGACCTGGGTATACACTTTGAAATATGTAAAAGCTTTGTTGATGCAACTGATAATATAAGATTTGTGATATGGGCACCTATTTTTCTTTAAACTTTATGATAATGATAATGGTGTTTTACCCATTGTGATAGCTACATGATATTGACATATATCTAGTTCCAAATTATTGTATGTCTTCAAATATATTAGCAGTTAACATTAATAAACATTGATAAGAAAATTCTTTCTGCTACAGATCCAAGGTTGGTGGGAAGCTTTGAAGCAAGGAGAAAAATCAAATGTGGGTGTTAAAGCCTGTGTGTAATAGTGAGATGCGAGTTTTTAATCAAGTCGGATGGGGTTCATCGCCTTTATTTCATGTTTCAGGTGATAAATTATCTCTCACTAAGTGAGCCAGATGACATTTCTTGGGCACTAATCAAGACAGCACTGGCTTCTGTTGCTCAAACAACAATAATACCTATGCAAGATGTTCTTGGACTGGGGAGTTCTGCCAGGATGAACATTCCTGCCACTCAGGTAAAAGTTTATTCCGAGTTTTCAGTTTGTTCCAGCAACTAAACTCTACGAAAAAGCGAACCATTTTAGCCTCGAAAAGATATAATAAAATTTATGAAATTGTTGATCTTATGACCAATGCAGTTTGGAAACTGGGGTTGGAGGATTGAAAGTTCTGTGAGCTTTGATAGCTTGGAGAGAGAAGCATCTAGACTTAAGGAGATGCTTTCAATGTACGGCCGATGTTGAATGTTGAATCCTTTTCTGATAGTAAAGTAGAAGAGTTTGCTTGGACACTGCAGCATAGCGGTTGAGAAGTGGAAAATGCTAAACCCTTGATGTTTGTTCCCAAGTTGACAAGTACGGATGTGTTAATCAATGCAAGCCAAGTTCCTGATCAAGAAATTTGAGAATGTTGGATGCTTCTATCAAAATTTGTAATGTGATCTAGCAAGTTCTGGGTCCTTGGCTGTATGTTTTGGTTTGGTGATCTGATGCCATACCTTGAAACGTTTTGGGAAACACAAAGCAGCAGCTACGGCATATCCACAAATGTCTGATGTCATGATGGTGTGGGGCAATTTTCTCAAATTATTGTATGTTTTTATTTTTTATTTTTTTAAATGACAAAGCCAAGCTCTTGCTCTTGCATTGTTTTGTGAAATAAACCATGTTCATAAAAAATAATAAAAAATGACATTTATTATCAACACGAAGTCCATAGGAAATAACTGGCCTAACATTTTGAGTCCTACCTCTAATAATGTATAAATAAAACACACACAAGCAGCTATGGCATAACCACAAATTTCTGATGTCATCATGGTTTTATATGTTTTATATGTGATAAAAAAAAAAGTGTCTTTAAAATTTAAAGATAAATTCTATCGAACTGTTATTAGTCTAGCTATGCTTTATGATATAGAGTATTGGGTAGTTAAAGGAGAACACGAATATAAGTTAAGTGTGATAGAGATGAAGATGTTAAGATAGATGAATAGTTATACGCTATTGGATAAGATTGTAGAATTGCGTAGTGATTTGGATATGTGAGAAGAAGACTGATATAGTACTCCAATCAAGAGGGTGGATGAGATGGAAAATGGATAAGGAGTGAAAAGCAAAGAAAGATCTAAGAAGACTATCCATAAAATTGACCAACCTATCAAGATATTGTATGCTGAGGTGACATCGACTACAATGTAATAAATGCTCAGTGTCTTTGATTTTGCACCCTTTCTAAAAGTGGTATATAAAGAAATGTACCCAAGAGGTCGAATCGGCGTATCCCCCAGTCCGAAAAAGTTATCTGAGTATACCTTTAGATTCTTTTGTTCCAACCCAAGTTTGTCGAAAGCGAGTTTGAACAAAATATATGTCGAGCTACCTTAGCCTATTAAGGTTCTATGAAAGTTTGCGTTGGCAAAGATCATTTTTATCACTACGGGATCATCGTGTCCAGGTGTTATCACTTGAGCGTCCTTTTTAGTGAACGAAATGGTGGATAAGTCGGAGAGTCTATAGTCTTCCCTAACTTTAAACCTCTTTTAGATGCTTTTTTTGTGATGATTTTGATATTCCTCTTCTCGCAAATCCTCTATTAATCATATGTATGTGTTTTTCAGGAGTTTGAGGTGGATATTCTTATTGTTCTCTTTCTTCATCTTTTTTTCTTTTTCTCAGGTCGTCCTACCCATCCGCAAAGTATCTATTTACTCGACCTTTCCTAACCAATTTTTTTATGATATTCGTTAAATCGTAGCAATCTTTAATAGAATGTCCATAAAATTTGTGATAGTCTTAATATTCTGTTTGACTTTTTACCTTTTTGTGTTTAATTGAACGAAAAAGTAAAAATTTGTCAGTATAAAAATTTTTTGTCCTATTTTAAATCGTTAGTCTTATTTTAATTTATTTTTTTCTCTTTCTAAAATTGTTAGTCACTAATTTTTATGACATTAACAACTTATGTATCAGTGTATTATACCAAATTAGTGTAAGATTCATGTATTACACTCCTCCTTTTATAATATCCAAAAAATTAGCCTTTCTCGAAACAGAGAGAGTGACTGATACCCACCAAAACGAGAAAATTCAGCCCCAAATCCGTCTAGGCCCTCTCCCCAGTCCCCCTCGCAACGATGTCGTTGTCCTCCTCCTCCTCCTCCTCCTCCTCAGAATCGGAATCAGAACCTCCGACGGGCATATGCCTGATCCCCTCCCTACCTGATGACGTGGCACTGAACTGCCTAGCACGCATCCCTAGGCCCTACCACCCCGTCCTCTCCCTTGTCTCGAAGCCCATCCACTCCCTTTTCTCCTCCCCTCACTTTTACCAGGCCCGCTTTCTTCTTAACTCCACCCAACACCACCTCTACCTCACGCTCCGCTCACGCGCCTCCACCCTCCTCTGGTTCACTCTCCATCGAACCCCGTCCCGCATCCTCCTCGTCCCGCTCCCCTCTCAACCCTCCCCCGCTATCGGCTCTGCCTACGCCGTTCTCGGCTCCACCATTTACGTCATCGGCGGCTCCATTAACGACGTTCCCTCTTCTCACATCTGGCTCCTCGACTGCCGCTTCCACCGATGGCGACGTGGACCCTCTATGCGCGTCGGCCGCGAGTTCGCCGCTGCGGGAGTCGTCGACGGAAAGATTTACGTCATCGGAGGCTGCGTCGCTGACAATTGGGCCAGGTCGGCCAACTGGGCGGAGGTTCTTGACCCCGCCTCCGAGAAATGGGAGCGCGTGGCGAGCCCCGCGGAGGTTCGGGAGAAGTGGATGCACGCAAGCGCCGTAGTGGACGGCAAGGTGTACGCCATGGCGGATCGCGGCGGCATCGCGTTGGATCCCCGATGCGGCGCTTGGGAGAGCGTGGGAACGGAGCTGGACCTCGGGTGGCGAGGGAGGGCGTGCGTGGTGGATGATATTCTTTATTGCTACGATTACTTGGGGAAGATTAAAGGGTTCGATGTGAAGAGTGGGGTATGGAAAGAGCTGAAGGGGTTGCATAAGGGGTTGCCTCGGTTTCTGTGTGGTGCTACCATGGCTGATTTGGGTGGGAAGTTGGTTGTGGTGTGGGAGTGTGGTGGTGGGAATGGGAAAGACATGGACATTTGGTGTGCTGAGATTCAAGTTAGCAAGAAGAATGGTGAACTGTGGGGTGAGGTTGATTGGTTTCAGAAGGTTCTTTCTGTTCCCAAAGGCTCTTCTATTGTGCACTGTTCTTCAGTTGCTTTGTGACACTTGATCCAACAAGTTCTTTTCTAGTTTGATCAGGTGCCATTTACAGCTCCATTGTTGTATGAATAAATGGGGTTTGCTCAAAATAGTATGTGCATTTTACAACTGTATATTGCCTTGTGTATTTTATTACTTTAATAGTTCAACATTCCCTTTGTTTGCGTTATGGATGTGGATGAGTAACTTGTAGATTGAAGGTTGTGTTTGTGAGATAAATCCATGGTGTATTCCACTATATATGGTACTTTTCTCCATTCTATTTTGTTCCCTTAACTATTAGACAGTAATCCAAAGTTCCAAACATTTCTTAGAGAGTAATTGCTAATCCAAATTCTCAAACAAGAGGAATTATATATTAATATTACCTAAAAGGTTTTAAAAAAAAGTTTTGGTATGGTTAGTATGGATAATTAGTTAAGTATATTATTATTGTTCAAGCTTATGAACTAGTAATAAATTTGTTCATCTCTGGAGAGGGCAGTTAAACATAAGCGCAAATGGACAAGATAATGTTAATTGAACACCAGTGTATGCCAAGTGGAAGAGAATGAATTTAGGGTCACTTTACCACAAGAGCAGAGGTATGAAAGCGTAGGTAAAGAGGGAAGATTTCGCGAAACCCTGCTTGGAAAAAGGGTTAATTATTCGGGGCGTTCTGTTATTGTAGTAGGACCATCACTTTCATTACTTTCTTTTTTTTCGTCCCATGTCGTCATACGGGACATGGGGCGAAAAAAAAGAAAGAAAGAGAGGGATGGGGTTTTTCTCGCTTTTGGCATAGCGGGCCTCGGGCCTCAGCGGGAGGCCCACACGACGGGCTATTAGCTCAGTGGTAGAGCGCGCCCCTGATAATTGCGTCGTTGTGCCTGGACTGTGAGGGCTCTCAGCCACATGGATAGCACAAAACTGATATAACCATATCATATTACAATGCACATGCTGTATAATGGAACAAAAAATCAAAACTGTATATACTGAATACTTGCTGCTTCCAGTTCCTCTCAAATTATAAAATCAAAACTGTATATACTGAATACTTGCTGCTTCCAGTTCCTCTCAAATTATGTAACACTAATCGTGCATGAACATTAAATATGTGCCATGTTGGTGCCGCATTACATCAATTCTTTCCAAATACAAAGGAAAAGCATATTCTCCTGCACTAAATGAGGTTTGAAGAGAAATTATAACCAGCTTGAGCTAGCAATATCCATCTTCACTCTTTAGAAAGCCTAGGATTTGTTCCAGAGCCTGAGAAATACACAGCCTCAAGTCAGATAAGTGAAAGCGTTCCAATGGTAATTCTACTAATGTTTTCAATTGTATGTAATCAAGAGCAAACAATTAAGTTTAGGAATCAGAAGGTAATAAGGCAGAAAGTGACATGACCTCAATTGCAATAGCAGTTGGAGTCAAATCTGATACATCTTTTTGGCCCAGTTTTGCTGCTATATCTGCAAAATAACACAATAATCATATACAGATTTTCTAGGAAGCATACCATGAGATAGTTATGTTACTCTAGTGCTATATTCCCACATATTTAAGTAAGGTACTAGAGAAGAAGAAATAATATTATTGAGAACCATACTTTCCAAGGAGACCTTGGCATTGGCATTTGCATATGCTTGGCTTCGTTCTTCAAAAAGAGAAGACAAACGCATGAAAGTCTGCAAATTAAATCCAAAGTGTAAAATCAATATTGATCCCAATTGCCCCACTTTGTGATCAAATTCATATTGGTTACTACCTTAGTGTATGCATCTCCTACTTCAGAATGTAGAAGTGGGCGAGAATTAGTTCCTACAGCTGTTATTCTCTGAGCCAATGCTTCTACAGGTACATCCAACCATATGCTAACCCCTTTGTGCATATATTTCCTAGCAATTCCACATATAATTAAGTATGAGTGAAGGCTCAATAATCTCCATAAGAGTTCATCGTTAACATGAAGATTAAATTGGTATACCAATTAATAGGCCTCACAACAGCACCTCCACCGGTGGATATAACATGTCTATGCGTCATTGACAACTTCCGCAACACCTCAGTCTGCAACCGTGAAAATAACCACAGAAAATGAATGGCTATATTGTGATAATAATAATAAAACAACAAAAGAATCACATAAACATTGATATGATACAATAACAAGTGTCCTTATTACACAAAGGTAAGGAGATTTATATCGCATAAACTGAAGATATTTTTTAACTGACCTCTTTATCACGGAAAAAAGTCTCTCCATAGTGCTTGAATATATCAGCTACTGAAGTTCCATCAACCTCCTCCTCAATCAATGTATCGCTGGTCCCATGAAAAAAGATTGCTACAGAAAATGTTGAGGTGGAACTATATACATATATTGTTCCCTTGAAATAATTTCTGATCTTAATTACAGTACCAACCTATCAAAAAACGAATAACAAAGCACTTGTGACAGAATCTTCCCTACAGTTGTCTTTCCGGATCCCATCATTCCTGCAATCTCAAAACCCAGAAATTGAAGAGGACCAGAGTAATTAACAATTATACTTGGCATCTATAGTAATTAATGTATACAACATAAGCACGAGTATTTGAACCAAAAGACTAACCAACAAGATATATACAGCGTCCACTTAAATACGGCTCCACCTCTTTGGATTTACTCTGAAATTTAAATGATTCAATCAAGTAAGATAATAATGGCATATCCATAACCACACCATAAGAAAGATGAAATGTGTCATACTTTTTTACCTTCAGAATCAACTCTTCACTGAGAGGAGTCTTAAAGCTTTCAGATTTCAATGTTGAAGCTACAAATTTGAAAAAAAAAAAAAAATTAACACGAAAGTATGATTGCAATAAAAATTATATTAAGAAAGTCATTAATTAATTATCTTACCAACCTGGAACTTTGTTATAAGAACATGCAATCTTCAAAGGGAGCTTTCTCTGTTGAATCTTCACCGAAGGCACTGAAACAAAAACCCGAAGCTTCTTATGTTCCATAAAACCACAAGACATGTTAAGAGAACCACTTGGTACTGTTCTTCCACCCTTATCTGAATACACCATGGCTGGAAACTGTAACCTTTGAATAGCTTTAGATTCCATGGCTTCACTTCTATCTACTGAAATGGTTTCAGTCGATATAAGAGTGTTAATTTTTTTTTTTTGGGTGAATTATATCAGTGTTGTTTATTATGCCGACAAAAATTAATTATTTTATCGAAGTGATAAATGAAAAAAATAAATACAAATGTAGAATAAAACGACAAAAGTGCTAGTCTGGAGTGAGAGAATCCAGAATAAAACAAACAAATACATTTACAAAAGAAAAAACTCCGACACTCGATTCACACTGTTTCTATGATTTTGGCTTGAATTCGGTTCTCCATATGAATGTTGAAAACAAAATATATAGAAAATAAAAAAAAACAACAGAGAGAATTTGAAATCTTAAAACTCTGACCTCGTACTTGTTACGTGGACAAAGGCTTTCACGGTTCGTAGGATTCGGGCGCCGAAAAAGAAGGAAAATTATTAATGTAATATGAATGAATTGGTGGAATTGATGACGAAAAAGAATGTGGAAGAGAGATCAAATCATGGTTGTTTGAAAACAGAATAGTGTCATACATTATTATTATTATTATTATTATTATTATTATTATTATTATTATTATTATTGTGGTGGATGATTATTAGTGAGACTGTAGAAGAGGATTTAGAATTGGAATTGTTTCACAATCTTTCTGTCACTGCGAATTTTTCTGTCATTTATATTTTTTTCTTATGATCAGAGATGGCAGTATCAAATGCATGACACACACCACCATACGCACTCATGCAATTATCGCTTCTTCTATTCACCAAAAAGTGAAAAGAAACGGTTGTCTGGTGGAGAATAAAAAGCTGGATAGGCAAGTAAGGGCCAAAATACGAAAAAGTTGATAAGATTAAACTTTTTTTATTTTTTTGTTATTGAGATAAGATTAAACCTGACATGCGTATGATAGGTTGTTAATTAATAATATTCTTTTAATGATATTCTTAATTTATACATACACTTGGGATAATTATTTAAGTCTATTAGATCTACTTGTAATTAGGATTTGTTATTTGTCATTTGTCATTTTGTCATGTTAAATGCCTTGGCTTAGAAATGATAATGGGTACCCAGGGGAGTCAAAAGTTTTTAAGAGGCGGGAATTTTTGCGGAGACTGTTTTGAATGAGGTCTTAATGGTGGAGAATTTTTTTGGTGGGGATAGAGATGGAGAGCGAAATTTTTTCGAGACAGGCGCGGCGACCCGATCTGCGATTTCCGTCCCATCTCCGATAATTTTTCGAATTTTTGAACTTACTTAATAACCCTTACTTTATTTCTAATATAGGAAGTTTTTTTAGTAATTTCATTTATTGAAAAATCCTAACCCTATTGTTTAAGATTTTATTTTATAGACTATGATTTGCTATGTTATATCTCTGGACTTATAATCTCGGATAAGATATGTTTGTGTGTTTGTAATAATATTTTGTAGTTTGTTTTTTGGTTTTTTTGATATTTTTTATTATAATTTTTATATGAATGTTAAACATAGAGAGAGATGGAGAATGAGGTCCCGTGGAGAATGCGGAAAACGGGGATGGGGACAATGATTCTCCCATAGCAGGGAACGGGACGGGGACGAGAATTAATTTTGGGAGCGGAGACGGGGAGCAGGGAGGCATCCCCCGTCCCCGCCCCTCCCCATTGACATCCCTAATGGGTACGGCCTTCGTCCAAGATTCCTCTCTCTAAAAATTCATCTCATAGGCTGCGTTTGTTTCTAAGAACAGGATAGGACAAGACACTGAGAATAAGATAGGACAAAATACTGATGGATAGAGACACAAAATTTTATATTCTTGTATTCTATTTGGTGATAAACTAAAACAAATTATGAAAATTCAATTTATTCTCATTTTTTTATTCAAAAAATTTGAGATAAAAAATATAACAATAAAAAATAGAATTATGAAAAATTAACAAGAATAATGAAAGAAAAAATAAAAAATAAGTTGTGTCCCTTGTTAGTGTCTCCGTGTCCTTCCTGTCAGGATGGACACAAAATACACTAATTCAGTGTCTCTGGACACATTGTCTATGTCCGTATCTCCCCTGCCAAACACGATTTTGTATCTCAGTGTTCCTGTCTTAGTGTCCTGTCCCTGTAAACAAACGCAGCCATATTGATTTTAGGAAAAGTATTGGTAGACAATAAAAATATTAAACAATGTGAATAATAGATATATTGGATGTTCATTTCACTAGGTGTACGAATGTTTATTTTAATATTAAGATTTAGATGGTTAATTTGGAGGTGTAGTGTGTTTTTATTTGATTGGTGGTTGTTCATATTGTTCAAGATGGTCATTGTTTACCTAACACTCTCCTAGATTTTAATAGTTATCCATTCTAACTGGATAGAGGCGAGTCGAATATAGGGTTGACAATGGGTAGGGTAGAGTAGGATTTGGACTCTATCCTAATTTTATCCACGAGTTGAAATTTTTTTTAAAATTTTACTCTATTCTACTCGTGGGTTGAGAATTTTTCAACCCTAACCCTACCAGCACCCTAAAGTTCTAAACCCTACCCTATCCGATCCTTCACGTAGGAAAATAAAAAAATTTTAAATAAATATAAAATTCAACAATTCCAAATTTCATACATATGAATAAAATAAAAAATAAAAAATTAAGTTTAAATTAAAATTAAAAATAATAAAATCTTAAAAATATCTAATATAAAATTATAAATAATATGATCATCAATTAGTTTAATGGTTTTTTCAAATTTTTATAAGAGAAAAATTATGAGTTCAACACTCACTTTTTTCAATACATACATAACTTTTACATATATATTATATAATATATTAGGACTGCAGATAGGGTAGGGTATTCCGTGAACCCATACCCTATCCTAATATCTATCCTTAGTCTTTTGCTAAATTTAATTTATATAATTCTTNAGTTTTTAATTTTTTAATATTTTATTTTGTTAGACAAATCAATACTCACGTCAAATTTTGGTATAAAATTAGATAAATCAATCTCTATTATTATTATTTAATCGAGATATAATAGTAACTTTTATTTTTTTTTTTAAATGCTCAAGTTCAAAACTGATCAGGGACAATTTAAAACAGGTTACTCTTGTTAAAATGTGGTACTTTGGCTCCTCTTTTTTGCATTAACTTGTTGTAATTTATGGGCTTCTCGTAGGAGTTTTTGTCTTGCAAACGAATATTAGATGGCTATGGATTTCATGAACAAGAATAAGAGTTGTGTGGTTGAATTTTTCATCATTCAAGTTGCATGACAGTATGACACAGCCGAAACACTGACTCAAATAAATATAGATGGTTCGGGGAAATGCTCTGACTTTAGCCGCTTGTAGTGGCATCATCATCAGGGTATATTAGTGCTTGCTTTTAGCGCAGATTTG
Source organism: Arachis duranensis (assembly GCF_000817695.3). Classification (NCBI taxonomy): domain Eukaryota; kingdom Viridiplantae; phylum Streptophyta; class Magnoliopsida; order Fabales; family Fabaceae; genus Arachis; species Arachis duranensis. The sequence continues at coordinate 74,903,142 of NC_029781.3, forward strand.
GGAGTTTGCTCAACAACAATGACGGGCTATTTTCTTTGGGTTATCCCTAGTGCGTCAATGAGGCTATGGCTACTCAAGATTCTCATATTGTTGCACCCATTGTATCGCCTTTTCGAGCTTTAATAAAACAACATTGGATGGTAGTTCTAAAGCATATATTTAGAGAAGGCAACAGTTATGTAAATGAGTAGTTCTTGTTCATTTGGTTTTGTCCGAATTTTTCGTTAATGAGTCTCTATTTTATTTTCAACTGATATAAGGAGAGTCTTTTTTCCAATAACAGCATAAAAAATAGTCTTCATAATTTTTTAAATGGATCAGTTGTTTTATACAAGCGAATAATTTGCTATACAGACTAATTTGTCTTTTTTTTACTAAATAGAAAAGAAAGAAAAAAAAAATAGAGACAAAATTAGGTTCATATCTAAATCTATTATATGTTGAAACTCACTCCATGGTTGACTCCAATTCGAATGAATGTCGGCGCCATAAGCAGCTGTTTTAGTCATACAATCTGCAACACTATTTGTATTTCTCAGAATTAAAAGAATAGAGACTCTCCAATTCCAATTCATAACCTCCTGTATATACTTTACTAAATCCCATTCCGGAATATCCTTACCAAGTATTCTTTAGTTTACCAAGAAAAGAATTTCTAAATAGTCAGTTTCATAAATAACCTCACGAAATCTACTATCCCAAACTAGAAGTAAACCTCTCCAAATCGCATACAATTCAGTGAAAAGAACACTGCACACTTCGACTTTCCTAGTGCAACCTTTCAACCAACATCCATCAGAGTTGCGAATGATACAACCAAAACTAGCATAGCCAAAAGGAGCAAAACAACTAGCATCACAATTCAATTTAACAGAATGAACTGGAGGTGGAACCCAACGCAAACAAAGTAAAGGAGGAGACAAAGATTGATGCATAGCAAAAATAGTGTGGAACTCCCTTACTGACCTACAAATCAAACTCACCACTTTACTAGCACTCAAAGAGTCATCTATATTAAATAAGTCACGATTCCTATTTCTCTAAATCCACTAGATGGTCAAAAAGAAAAGAAAAATATCTCCACTCCTTGCACCTTTGTAGAGCCAATCATGTAAATTCGAGTTATCTAAATACAGGCCTAAAAAGTTCTAGACCTCCTTGGCACTAGGCCACTCCCGAAGACAATGAAGAATGGATTCAAAACCATTCTAACACAGATGACAAGTGCTAGATAAAGCTAAGCCACGACCCAAATGAAACTCTACCGTAGGAATAGCGTTATGAAGACTGAGCCAAATCAAGAACTTGTACATCTTAGGAATATGCAGTCGCCATACCCACAATCAATTATCACGCTCATTTGAGTCAAACTTTCTTTTGGCTAGCCAATTGTATCCACTTCTAGCTGAGTAGAGTCTATAAGATGTCACACCTCATAACTAATCGGAACTCTCTCCAGCATTCAAATTTGGATTATAAGCATTCAAATGCTGTTTGACATCTTCTGGAATGTTAGAGAAAACATAATGGAGATTCCATTGACCATCTTTCCAAACGTCTCTAATAGTTAAATCAGAGTTAAATATATGTTCAAAAGGGACATCTTAAGCAATTGAGCCCTCAATACTCCAATTGTCAAACTAAAAAGATTGATCAAGTGACCCAACGCACCAAGAGAAAGCATCCTTAAGAGCACCAAAAGCCTTTGAGATATTCTTCCAAATATGAGAAGCGTTGCAAGGGACAGGACCATCTAAAACTCCCTCATTCCTCAAATTCTTCGCCTTCAATAGAGCAACCCAAGGCTTGTCCTTACAATGAAAAAGTTGTCAAATCAATTTATCAAGTATAGATATATTAGCACACACAGGATCTCTAACACCCAAGCCACCAAAATTCTTTAGAGTGACCACGGTCCTCCAATTAATAAGAGAAAGACTTCTGCCATCAACTTGACCCTTCTAAAGGAACTGTCTCATCATAGAAGACAATTTATCACAAACCCAATTTGAAAAAAAAGATACCTACATATGATAGACAAGAATGGATGCTGTAACAAAATTGATCAGGCAAACTCTCCCTGCTTTATTTAGAAGTCTTCCTTTCCAATTAGCTAATTTTCCCCTCACATTTTCAATCACCGAATGAAAAAAAGTCCTACTAGTACGGGAATGATTAAGGTTAACTCCAAGATATCTTCCTAAGTCTAAAGCAAAACGTATTGAAGAAACACTAGTAAAAATATCTCTTCTATGAACAGTCACATTTTTAGAACAAAAAACTTTAGACTTTTCAAGATTTACTTTTATGTCAGATGCCTTGCAAAAAAATGTTGAGAGAATGCATGACCATTTGGACCTGACTCTTTGTAGCTTAACAGAAAAGTAAAAGATCATCTGCAAATATCAAATGAGAAAATTTTGGGCCACCCTTAGTAACAGAAACTGGTTTCCATACACCCTCGACCACCTTATGAGATATATAGCAAGCAAGTCTTTTCATACAAAGCACAAATAAATAAGGAGACATTATATCACCCTGTCTAAGCCTCCTTCTAGGAGAAAAACTACTATCCAATCTATTCCCATTCCACATAATAGAAAGAGATGATGCACAGACACAACTCATAATCAAATTAACAGTGATGATGGGAAAACTAAAAGCAATGAGAGTACTCTCCAAAAACCTCCAATCCACCCTATCATAAGCTTTTTCAAGATCAATTTTAAAAGCAATAGTACCTTTCTTGGATTTTGTGTGCTTCATGAAATTCATAATTTCTTTTACCACAATAATATTATCAGGAGCACCATGATCCGGAATAAAACCTCCTTGTAAAGGACTAACAATATCTGGAAGAAAGGGCCAAAGTCGATTAGTCAATACTTTGGTGATAGTTTTATAAACAACATTACACAAGCTAATAGGCTTGAAATCCTTCAAAAAGATAGGGTTATCAATTTTGGGAATAAGCACAATATGATTTTCCATGATGCTAGAATTTAAGCACTCTCCTAAAAAAGCGCTCCGTTCGATATTCCAAATCTCAGTGTCTACTATCTCCTAATATTCTTAAAAAAATAAGCTTGAAAGTCATCTAGACCAGGAGCCTTAAAAAGGCTCGTACTGTATACTACTGACTTGACTTCCGCAAAAGAACAGGGTCAATTAACTTAACACAAGCCTCGGTGCTTAGAGTGGGCATCAGAACATCCCCTAAACAATTAACCTCAACCTCTTTTGTTGTACCATAGAGATTCTTGTAAAAAGAGAAGGCTTCTTTGTGGAGAATATCTGGATCAGTAGACCAAGATCCATTTCTAACATATAATCCATATACTCTATTATGGTTTCTACGCACCAAAGTCTGAAGATGAAAGAATTTAGTGTTTCTATCCCCATACTTGACCCATTGCTTTCTAGATTTTTGGTACCAAAAAAATTTCTCTTGCAATAAAAGCCTATTGTAATCTTCCCTCAATTCAACTTCTTTAATTCTCAGAGACAACACATCGGTAACTGATGAGTCCATATTTCATGATATATTTTGACTAAATTTGGATGGATTTTATCACATAAACTCACACTTAAGCACCAAAATAGCATACTTTTGTGTTTGATCCCTAAATTAAACCTAAATGTGAAAACATGCATTTTTGTGCCTAAATTAGTTATTTTGATTCCACTTTCATGCCATTCGATGCCGTGATATGTTTTGTGAGTGATTTCAGATCATTGAGGCAAGATTGGCTAAGCAAAAGTGGAAGAAAGCATGTACAAGGGAGAACACATGAAAAAAACAAGGAAAAGCACACACAGCGAAGTGTGCGTACGCACAAGAGATTTGTATGTGTGCGTGCGCACAAGCACCTGTGCGTATGCACAGGACCCTACACATGGTTTCATTAATGAAACACGTGCTGCACGATTTCTGAGGGCTTTTGGCCCAATCTTTGAAGGCTAGAGGCTAAATTGAAGTGCTATATGAAGGGAGTATCAACACATATGAAGGCATTAAGTAGAATTAGGACTTAGAACATTATTTTTACATTTTTCCATAGTAGTAAGAGTAGGAGTAGTGTAGATTAGGGATAGCTCTCTTAGGGTTTTAATTAGGGTTCAATTGTAGCATTTTATAGAAGCTTTGATCTTTGATTTTGCTCATCTTTATTATAAGTACTCTCAATTTCCTCTTTAATTATAGCACATTTACTTTCATTTGCTTTAGTTCAAGTTACTTGTTTATAATTGCAATTTTGAGTTTCTTGAAGTTTTGATTAACGAATTTCATATCTTATGCTTTCTTTATACTTAATTGCTTGTCTCTTGTTGATATTATTGATAGTTGGTTATAGTTTTCTATTTTCCTTGCAATTTTCTATGTTTTACTTTTATGCACACAAGGTGTTTGTGAAAATGCCCATTATGGATTTTGAGTACATTTTCACACCTTGGCTTGGAGTTTGAGTTCCTAGGATACTAGAGTCATAATGTCCGACATTTAGTGATAATTCTTGGAAAGTTAGTTGACTCTTGTTTCCATTAAAGCTAGCCTTTTATCAACTACTTTGGTAAGTTGGCTAGGACTTATGGATTAAGGTCAATTATGCTTGCTTGACCTATTTCTCAATGTTAGGGATTAACGAAGCAAGATTAACTCATGATAATTACCATAGTTGTGGTTATGGCAATGATAGGATTCCTTAGACTCTCATTCCCAAGCCAAGGCTCTTTTATGCATTTTAGAATTTTCACTAGTTTTGATCTTATTCTTTTTTTACTTGCACTAATATCAATTTTGATCATTTCTTAGTTCTTTTATTTCTTAGTTCTTTTAATCTTCCGTTCTTTCATTCCAAAATCCCCTTTTGTTTCCACAACCAAAAGTGTGACATTTCAATTGCATCCTGGGGAAGACGACCCGAGGTTGAATTACTCTTGATCTCAGTTATTTATTATTTAAAAATTAAACTTTGATTGAGAGGATTATTTGTTGGTTTGGACTATGCTATCAATGAAGAAATTATTTTGCTAAAATTTTCGAACCATCGTGATTCTCTCTATCAAGTTTTTGGCGCCGTTGCCAGGGATGCAATTGAGTGCTATCTTTTGATTGTTGTTAATATGTTGATAGTGTAAATATCTTACTTTTTGGTTATTTGGTTGTTTAATTTTTGCTAATACTTAGGTGTTTATTTTTCTTGTTTATTTAGGTCTTTTGCTTTTATTTCTTACTTTCTTTATGAGCTATCACCCTTTGCTTGGAGCTTGGTTGTGAGTATTTTGTAGGATATGATGAATTCAAATTGGGATTGCTTCATGGAGTGGGAGAATCGATTGAGGGAGGAGCAATCTTCCCTATACTACAACGAGCCAAATCCTCCCCAAACCCCATACACAATTCTCAACCACCAATCCTTCAAGCACCACACCATACACTTCCATGGAATCAACATGTCTATACACCATGTTACCAACCACATAAACCATCACCCCCTTATACACCACCTCAATATCTCCACCCACATGACACACCTTCCAACTATACAACCTTTCTCCCGAATTATGAACCTCAATTTTCACCCAAGTGTGAAATTTTTCAACCATTGCCCCAAGAAGAACAAGACCTTCAAGCATTCTTACAAGAGTAAGAAGGGTTCCGAAGGAAGCAAGGGGATTTCATGGCTACCATAGACGAAACGATGAACCACTTGACCTTACTACGCTCAAGCAATCAAGACATTCTCCTTGAGAAATGTGGGGGAGCAACGAAGGAGTGTAGAGAGGAAGATAACATAGAGCCACAAGGGAAAGAAGAAGAGTTAGATCATGCTATGCAACAAGAGGAAGAAAGGGAAGTATGTGAACCGGAGAAAAGAAAGGGAGAATTGAGAGGGATTGATCAAGATGAGGATTTCATCATTGGCGATTTTTTGTCCTCCTTGGTCAATCCCCTGGATGACCCTAATGAGCCTCTTCCCATTAAGTTTGATAGAGACATGGATGTGGACTTTTCACAACCTCTTTGTTATGACTTAAGTGATGGGGAAGAGGAGAAAGAAGTTGGTGAGGAAGCAATTCCATTTCAAGGACAAATTGAGTGGGTAACAATATCTTGGGTTGGTGCATGGTGGAGGAATGGATGTTGATTGCCAAATTGATTCAAGGTATAAATGGTGCAAGGCTCAATTAAGAGAATTCCAAGGATTTTTTGGGTGCCTCAAAGGTGCTTGGGAAGGTTGTTCATCTAAGGGCACAAGTGAAAATCAACAAAAGGGGGATAGAGAAACTAAAGTGTGGGATTCGGGCATACGACTCTACAACCAACAAGTTTGGATTCCAATTTCTTGATTGAGGTTGCTTGAGGGCTTAATGTACTTCGTTTGGGACCCCGGAGGTCAAATCAAGAGCAAACTTGGTTGGAGATTCAAAGAGGAGTGGAAACACAAGCTACCCTAACAAGGATCTCCTCAAAAGTCCAACTTAAGGACCTTAAACCAAAGTGCTAGGTGGGAGACACCCCACCATGGTAATATCCTTCTAACTTTCCCTCTTTTAGTTTTTAATGCTTGAATAATTGGTTATATTACTTAGTTGGTTAGTTGTATATCGATGTTTGTTAGGTAATTTTAGTGGAATAATATATTTTTAGAGTTTTATGGAGTTTTAGGACTTGAAAACCTGTTTTGGATGTCATGTTTGGTGTCTTAGACGCATAATTTTTGTGTAGGAACAGAGTCCTGTGCGTATGCACAACTTTGTGCGGGCGCACACTTCCCCTGTTTTTCCGTCCCTGTGCGTACGCACAGCCTTATCCGCACGCACACTCCTAAACACCCATTCTGTCCACAGCACTCGCACGGATTGTGCGTGTGTATACTGCCACTTTTTCTCCCTGTGCATCTGTACATCATGCGTGTGTACGCACACTTCCAAAAAAAAGAGCCACCTGTGCGTGCGCATAGCTTGTGCGCGCACACAGCTATGGGCAACCCTTCTGGTTGCAGCACACGCACCCCTTGTGCGTGGGAACACCCCCTTCTTTTCACCTTCTGTGCGCGCACTCAAACCAATGTGCATCCGCACAGGACGCGAGACCCATTCTGCCCGCAGTGCCCACACATCCTTGTGCATGCGCATACACCTCTCTTTCCTTAGTGTGCGGACGCACACCTTGTTCTGCGTACGCACAGGTCACTTTTCGAACGTTAATTCGAAAAGAGGACCAGCGGGCTTCAGTTTCCACAAACCCCACCCCTTTTCTTCTTTTCTTTGTCTCTGAACCCCATCACATCCAGCCACTAACCCTCAGCCCAGATCACCTGACCCAACCCACACCTTCGTCCGACGCCACCTCCGGCGACCACCGTCGCCCACCCCCTTTCTCTTTCTTCTTCTCTTTCTTCTCTTTCTTCTCCACTTCTCCATTTCTTCTTCACTACGTTGTGACCCTTGTCCGTGACATCAAATAAGGCCCTCGCCCTAGTTTGCATTTCCAGTGCAGCGAGAAACCAGCGGCGACAAACCTCTGTGCCGCTCCACGTCCCTGTTTCTCACCCTTTCTTCTTCTGCATCGCAGGTTCCATTTCCTTCCCTGTGCCCAGCCACTGTTCCCGTTTCTTTCTTTTATTTATTTTTCACTATTTTTCAATTCTGTTTTAGTGATTAAGAGGCCTTAGGTTAGATGATATCTGTGTTTTGGATTGAATATTGTTGTTGGCTAATTATTTTGAATTTTTCTGGGTTGAATGCTGCTTTATATTGAACTGAAAATGCTGTTTATGAATCCTGCATACAACCTGCTTGATGAAATGCCTGAATAGAGTTTTTGATTTAAATCTTGTGTCTGATCAACATAAGGCTTGAAGATTTTACTTCCATCTGGCACTTTAATTCCCACTTGTACAATTTTCTGTAATTTTGGATGATGATTGAACTTGAAATTTGATTATGCATCTATTTCTATTCTTGCTTGAACACCAAACCAGATTTGAAATTACAGCTGTGATTACTTGTTTGGTGCATTATAGGTGCATGGACTGAATTTGAGTGAATTGAGGATATAGCTTATTCATGTGGTTTTGAACATAATGATCACATATATATGGTAACTTGTTCCTTCAGGTTTTTGAGCAATTCAAATTGAACTTTTTCAACTTATTTGAACAAGGGTTGTATGTGTTGGATTATTTTCCACTTTTCAAGATGAATAAGTATGCTTTTCATTGTCAATTTGGTTATTCCCTTGGTGCTAAGTTTTGATTGAACCCTATATTTTGGATGCACAATTAGGTAATAACCAAGTTTTGATTCAATTCACTTCCATTGTTACACCTAAGTCATATATGCTTTAATTGTTATTCATTCTCTTTTATTGTTACTTAGGTTGCTTGATTGTGGAAAAATACATCTCCTTTTGAGCATATCACTTGTTTTGAACATGTTTTCCTCAATTAAGTGTTTGCTTACTTTCTTGGCTCTAATTTGCATTGTTTGACTATTTCCTCTTTGTTTTTGTGAATTTCATCTGTTTCCCCTAAGTGTATTCTATTTTTGTCTTTTTTAGGATGCATCGTAAAGGGAAGGAGAAAGCCAACCCCTTGGCTCCTCCTCTCCGTCCGAGCAATCAGCCGGACACTTTCATCAATGAGGAAGTCCAAGAACAGTACAAAAAATTGGAAAAGAAACCCTTCCAGTACGAGAGGAAGCTGAACGTACCTGAGAAATATGCGGACCTAATACATAGCAGACTCAATTTTTACCATTGGAAATTCGTAGAATTCACCCCAATGGAAATCAATGAACACCTAGTCAAAGAATTCTATGGAAATCTACTGAAGAAGGAGGCCACCACCGTTTTCTGAGAGGTGTCACTCTAGACACATCTGATCATGCTTTATAGGCCCTCTTACAGATTCTACATATTCCTTCGGCCCGTGATGCTTACCCTCAGATAGTGAAGGACTTGACATCGGGCAAGATTTCATTGGACGTCGTTCTGAAGAAGATTGGCCTACCTGAGGCCAAATGGGAATACAGTAGAGGAGAGAATGCGGTCCCACAGAGCATCGCGTGCTCCGACTTACATCCAGAGGCGAAGATCTGGTAGCAGATCATTACCGATTACATCCTGCCAAGCACGCATGCCACACACATTAAGGTCCGTGTGGCAGTTTTTCTTTAGGATATTCTGGAGGGGAATAGGATTTCTGTTCTTCCCCTTATCAAAGACTCGATGTGGAAGGTAAACCAGCAGCAAAAGTACAACATTCCCTTCCCTTCGATGATCACCAGATTGGCTGCCTTATCTGGAGTGGAGAGACGCCCGACAGACCGGACGTTTGTTTTCACGAGCCACTGGTGCATGAAATTGTAAATCACACTTTTCACAATTCGTACCACTAACCAGCAAGTGCACTGGGTCGTCCAAGTAATACCTTACGTGAGTAAGGGTCGAATCCCACGGAGATTATTGACTTGAAGCAAGCTATGGTTATCTTATTATTCTTAGTCAGGATACTAATAGGGTTCTTTAGTCTCAATTGTAAAATAAGGTGAAATGGCATAAAATAATTAATTGTTACTTAATAATGAAGAATATGTTGGAGTTTTGGAGATGCTTTGTCTTCTTTATTTCAGCTTTTCTCTTGTACTCCTCTTCACACACGCAAGGCTCCTTCCATGGCAAGCTGTATGTAGGGTGTCACCGTTGTCAATGGTTACTTCCCATCCTCTCAGTGAAAATGGTCCAAATGCTCTGTCATAGCACAGCTAATCATCTGTTGGTTCTCGATCATGTTGAAATAGAATCCATTGATTCTTTTGCGTCTGTCACTACGCCCAACAATCGCGAGTTTGAAGCTCGTCACAGCCATTCAATCCTTGAATCCTACTCGGAATACCACAGACAAGGTTTAGACTTTCCGGATTCTCATGAATGCCACCATCAATTCTAGCTTATACCACGAAGATTCTGATTAAGGAATCTAAAAGATACTCATTCAATCTAATGTAGAATGGAGGTGGTTGTCAGGCACACGTTCATGGATTGAGGAAGGTGATGAGTGTCACGGATCATCACCTTCTTCATGGTGAAGCGCGAATGAACAACTTAGATAGGAACAAGCGTGTTTGAATGGAAGACAGAGATAATTGCATTAATTCATCGAGACGCTGCAGAGCTCCTCACCCGCAACAATGGAGTTTAGAGACTCATGCCATCAAAGAGTATAAAATTCAGATCTAAAAATGTCATGAGATACAAAATAAATCTCTAAAAGTTGTTTAAATACTAAACTAGTAACCTAGGTTTACAGAAAATGAGTAAACTAGGATGGATAGTGCAGAAATCTACTTCTGGGGCCCACTTGGTGTGTGCTGGGGCTGAGACTTAAGCTTCTCACGTGCCTGGACTGTTTCTGGAGTTGAACGCCAGGTTGTAACCTGTTTCTGGCGTTGAACTCTAACTTGCAACCTTTTTCTGGTGTTGAACGCCAAACTGCAACATGGAACTGGCGTTGAACGCCAGTTTATGTTGTCTATCTTCGTGCAAAGTATGGACTATTATATATTGATGGAAAGCCCTGGATGTCTACTTTCCAACCCAATTGAGAGCGTGCCAATTGGACTCCTGTAGCTCCAAAAAATCTATTCCGAGTGCAAGGAGGTCAGAATCCAACAACATCAGCAATCCTTTTTCAGCCTAAATCAGATTTTTGCTCAGCTCCGTCAATTTCAGCCAGAAAATACTTGAAATTATAGAAAAACACACAAACTCATAGTAAAGTCCATAAATATGAATTTTTCCTAAAAACTAATAAAATTATACTAAAAACTAACTAAAACATACTAAAATCTACATGAAATTATCCCCAAAAAGCGTATAAAATATCCGCTCATCACCACAGCAAACTTAAACTGTTGCTTGTCCCCAAGCAACTAGATAAATAAAATAGGATAAAAAGAAATTAAGAAGCAATAATATTTCAGAGTTTCAAGTGAAGATCAGATTCTAATTAGATGATCGGGATTAGTAGCTTTTTGCTTCTGAACAGTTTCGGCATCTCACTTTATCCTTTGAAATCCAGAATGATTGGCATCCATAGAAACTTAGAATTCAGATAGTATTATTCATTCTATTAGTTTAGTATGTTGATTCTTGAACACAGTTACTTGCTGAGTCTTGGCCGTGGCCCTAAGCACTTTGTTTTCCAGTATTACCACCAGATACATAAATGCCACAGACACATAACTGGGTGATCCTTTTCAGATTATGACTTAGCTTTGCTAAAGTCCCTAATTAGAGGTGTCCAAAGTTCTTAAGCACACTCTTTTGCTTTGGATCACGACTTTAACCACTCAGTTTCAAGCTTTTCACTTGAACCTGCATGCCACAAGCACATGGTTAGGGACAGATTGATTTAGCTACTTAGGCCTGTATTTATTTCCTTGGGCCCTCCTGTCCATTGATGCTCAAAGCCTTGGATCATTTTCACCCTTGCCTTTTGGTTTTTAGGGGTATTGGCTTTTTCTTTTACTTTATCCAATGATTCCTTGTTTTTTTTCACTGCTTTTTCTTGCTTCAAGAATCAATTTCATGATTTTTCAGATCATCAATAATATTTCTCTTGTTCATCATTCTTTCAAGAGCCAACAATTTTAAAATATAAAAAATATGCACTATTCAGGCATTCATTCAGAAGACAAAAAGTATTGCCACCACATATAATTAATTATAATTTTTCTTATTAAGAACTCGAAAGATATAAATGACCTCTTTATTATAAAAATCTATTATTTTATTCATGTTTGATGATGATGAGAAAAATAAATTATAACTTAATTAAAAATAAAATCAAAATAGATATACTAATTACTGTTACTCCTATATAACTTCTAAGGTAAATTCCTATAATAACAACTATCACAGAATTAAAGCTAACATTAGGACTCAACAACCTTTATTTTGAGAACTGGATGTTTCTCTAGTCTGTGGAGTGCTTGGTCCTTCAAGAGATAGTTTTTGATGCTTCAGTTCCTTTAAGTCACGCCTTTGCTCTTCTTGTTCCCCAAGCAATTTGCAAAGCATGCTATTTTGATTATTCTGTTCTTCCTTTATTTGGTCCATAGCTTCTTGCAACTTGGTAACAGATGCTTCAAGATGCTCCCAGTATTCAAATTGAGGAAATTCCAGGAGGAATTCCTGTGCTCTCCTCTTGATGGGTTCGTCCTGCCCTTGTTGTTTTTCCATTGATGTTTTGGTGATTGGTCGCTCAACTGAGATATACTCCGTTATTCCCATCTTTACTCCAGCATCTTTACATAGCATAGATATTAAGCTAGGATAAGCCAATTTGGCATCTTTGGAGTTCTTGTTTGCAATTATATAAAGTTCACATGAAATCAACTGATAAACTTCCACTTCTCTTCCTAACATAATGCAGTGGATCATCACTGCTCTTTTAACAGTGACCTCAGAGCGGTTACTAGTGGGCAGTATAGAACGCCCAATGAAGTCCATCCAGCCTCTGGCGACTGGTTTGAGATCTTCTCTTTTGAGTTGATTTGGGACGCCCTTGGTGCTGGTGGTCCACCTGGCTCCAGGGAGGCATATGTCCTCTAGAATCTTATCCAAGCCTTTATTTGTTCTCATCATTCTCCTATTAAAGGAGTCTGGGTCATCTTTCAGCTGGGGTAGCTTAAAGATCTCCCTGATTTTATCAGGGTGGATGTGAACAATCTTTCCTCTAACCAAGTTCTGATAGTCATAGAGAGCAGTTCCAGGTATTCTCTGCCTGTCTGTTTACCACAGATTAGTGTAGAATTCCTGAACCATATTTCTTCCCACCTTTGTCTCAGGATTAGCTTGGATTTCCCAGCTCCTGTTTCGAATTTGCTCTTGGATCTCCGGATATTCATCTTCTTTCAGATCGAATTTGACTTCCGGGATCACTAACCTTAGACCCATTATTTTGTAGTAATGGTCTGAATGTTCTTTGGTTAAGAACTTCCCTTGATTCCAAAGTTGTTTTAGAATACTTTCTTTCTTGCCTCTTGGAGTGGGTTATTTTTCTTTAGGAGCCATGATCTTAGTGGGTATGATTTAGTGATCACGGATAAACACACCAAACTTAGAGGTTTGCTTGTCCTCAAGCAAAAGAAAAGAAAAGAGAGGGATAGAAGGAGAGCTTATTTTTGAATTATTGAGGAGAGGGGAGACCGAATGTGGATTTAAAGGGAGGGGTGGGTTTTCGAAAATTTTGAAGGAAGATAAGATAGAAGATATGATTTATAAAAGATAAATATGATAAGAAAAAGATATATTTTAAAATTAAAAAGTTGTGAATGATATTTGAAAAAGATAAATCTGAATTTTTATTTTGAAAAAGATTTTAAAAGATAATTGAGTTTTTTTTTAAAAAAAATTTGAAAAGGAGTTGGATGGGATTTGAAAAGGATTTGTGTTTATGAATTAAGATACATTTGATATTTTTGAAAAAGGGATTTTAGAAATTAGGATTAAAATTTTTGGAATTGAAGGATGAGAGTTTGTAACATGTTTATGCAAGAAATTATGAATTGGAATATAAAAATTTTGAAAAATGTGAATTAAAAACAAAATTACCTCCTCCCCACAATCCTGGCATTAAACGCCCAAACGCTGCATGTTTTGGGCGTTTAACGCCCATTTGCAGCTTCTCCTGGGGGTTCAACGCCCAGCTGTTGCTTCTAGCTGGCGTTGAACGCCAGGAACTCCTTTGTCACTGGGCGTTTTTTCTGAACGCCCAGGACGCTATAAATCTGGCGTTGAACGCCCAGAAGGTGCTTCTTTCTGGCGTTCAACGCCCAGAAGATGCTTCTTTCTGGCGTTTAACGCCCAGATGGCTATCCTTACTGGCGTTGAACGCGCAGTGGATGCTTCTTTTGGGCGTTCAACGCCCAAGACAGCTCTTATTGGCTTTTTCGCACCAGTGAGCTTCCTTTTTACTGTTTTATCCTCTGAATCCTTCTGTAACTCTGTGAGTTCAAGCAATTGCTATTTTACCCTGAAGATAATTGACATAAACCTGTAAAAATCAATTAATTAACAAATAAGCTTTGTAAATGGCTGGGTTGCCTCCCAGCAAGCGCTTCTTTATTGTCTTTAGCTGGACTATTACTGAGCTTTTAATCAAGTCTCAATTTTAAGCATTCTTGCTCAAAATTGCTTTCAAGATAATGTTTAACTCTCTGTCCATTAACAATGAACTTTTTGTTAGAATCATTATCCTGAAGCTCCACATATCCATATGGTGACACACTTGTAATCACATATGGACCTCTCCACTGGGATTTCAATTTCCCGGGGAATAATCTGAGCCTAGAATTAAATAGCAAAACTTTCTATCCCGGCTCAAAGACTCTGGATGACAGTTTCTTATCATGCCATCTTTTTGCCTTCTCTTTGTAAATTTTTTCATTTTCGAAAGCATTGAGTCTGAATTCCTCTAGCTCATTTAACTGGAGCAATCATTTTTCTCCAGCTAACTTGGCATCAAGGTTTAGGAATCTGGTTGCCCAATAGGCCTTATGTTCCAGTTCCACTGGCAAGTGACAGGATTTTCCATACACCAGCTAGTATGGAGAAGTTCCTATAGGTGTCTTGAATGCTATTCTGTATGCCCATAGAACATCATCCAAGCTTCTTGCCCAATCCCTTCTACGGTTAATCACAGTCCGTTCCAGGATTCTTTTAAGTTCTCTATTAGAGACTTTAGCTTGCCCATTTGTCTGTGGATGATATGGAGTAACTACCCTGTGGCTAACTCCATATCGAACCAAAGTAGAGTAAATCTGTTTATTGCAGAAATGAGTGCCCCCATCACTGATTAGTACTCTAAGGATACCAAATCTGCTGAAGATGTATTTCTGGAGGAATTTCAGCACTGTCTTAGTATCATTAGTGGGTGTTGCAATAGCTTCCACCCATTTGGATACATAATCCACTGCCACCAGAATATAAGTGTTTGAATATGATGGTGGGAAAGGTCCCATGAAGTCAATACCCCATACATCAAACAACTCAATCTCCAAGATCGCTTGTTGAGGCATGGCATAACTATGAGGCAGATTGCCAGATCTTTGGCAACTGTCATAATTAAGTACAAACACTCGGGAGTCTTTATAGAGAGTAGGCTAGTAGAAGCCACATTGGAGTACTCTTGTAGCTGTTCGCTCACTTCCAAAATATCCTCCATACTGTGATCCATGGCAGTGCCAGAGGATCTTCTGTGCTTCTTCTTTAGGCACACACCTACGGATTACTCTGTCTGCACATCTCTTGAAGAGATATGGTTTATCCCAAAGATAGTACTTTGCATCCGTGATCAATTTCTTTGTTTGCTGCCTACTGTACTCTTTGGGTATGAATCTCACTGCCTTGTAGTTTGCAATGTCTGCAAACCATGGCACTTCCTGGATGGCAAAGAGTTGCTCATCCGAAAAGTTTTCAGAGATCTCGGTAAGAGGGAGGGACGCTCCTTCTACTGGTTCTATTCGGGACAGGTGATCTGCTACTTGGTTCTCTGTCCCTTTTCTGTCTCTTATTTCTATATCAAACTCTTGCAGAAGCAACACCCATCTGATGAGTCTGGGTTTTGAATCCTGCTTTGTGAGTAGATATTTAAGAGCAACATGGTCGGTGTACACAATCACTTTTAGTCCTACTAAATAAGATCTAAACTTGTCAATGGCGTAAATCACTACAAGTAACTCTTTTCTGTGGTTGTGTAATTCTTCTGTGCGTCATTTAAAACACGACTGGCATAGTAAATGACATGCAGAAGCTTGTCATGCCTTTGTCCCAACACTGCACCAATGTCACTGGCATCACACATCAGTTCAAATGGTAATGTCCAGTCTGGTGCAGAGATGACTGGTGCTGTGACCAGCTTAGCTTTTAGAGTCTCAAATGCCTGCAGACACTCTTTTTCTCATGAATGCCGCCATCAATTCTAGCTTATACCACGAAGATTCTGATTAAGGAATCTAAGAGATACTCATTCAATCTAATGTAGAATGGAGGTGGTTGTCAGGCACACGTTCATGGATTGAGGAAGGTGATGAGTGTCACGGATTATTACCTTCTTCATGGTGAAGCGCGAATGAACATCTTAGATAGGAACAAGCGTGTTTGAATAGAAGACAGAGATAATTGCATTAATTCATCGAGACGCTGCAGAGCTCTTCACCCCCAACAATGGAGTTTAGAGACTCATGTCATCAAAGAGTATAAAATTCAGATCTAAAAATGTCATGAGATACAAAATAAATCTCTAAAAGTTGTTTAAATACTAAACTAGTAACCTAGGTTTACAGAAAATGAGTAAACTAGGATGGATAGTGCAGAAATCCACTTCTGGGGCCTACTTGGTATGTGCTGGGGCTGAGACTTAAGCTTCTCACGTGCCTGGGCTGTTTCTGGAGTTGAACGCTAATGAGCGGATATTTTATACGCTTTTTGGGAGTAATTTCATGTAGATTTTAGCATGTTTCAGTTAGTTTTTAGTAGAATCATATTAGTTTTTAGGCAAAAATCATATTTCTGGACTTTACTATGAGTGTGTGTATTTTTCTGTGATTTCAGGTATTTTCTGGCTGAAATCGAAGGAGCTGAGTTAAAATCTGATTCAGGCTGAAAAAGAACTGCTGATGCTGTTGGATTCTGACCTCCCTAGGAGTTGAGCAAAAATCTGACTTAGGCTGAAAAAGGACTGCTGATGCTGTTGGATCCTGACCTCCCTGCACTCGGAATGGCTTTTCTGGAGCTACAGGAGTCCAATTGGCGCGCTCTCAACGGCGTTGTAAAGTAGACATCCAGGGCTTTCCAGAAATATATAATAGTCCATACTTTGCGCGAAGATAGACGACGTAAATTGGCGTTGAACGCCAAGTTCATGCTGCTGTCTGGAGTTAAACGCCAGAAAAACGTCATGATCCGGAGTTGAACGCCCAAAACACGTCATAACCTGGAGTTTAACGCCAAGAAAGACCTCTACTCGTGGATAGCTTTATTCTCAGCCCCAGCACACACCAAGTGGGCCCCAGAAGTGGATTTCTGCACCAATTATCTTAGTTTATTCATTTTCTGTAAACCTAGGTCACCAGTTTACTATTTAAACAACTTTTACAGACATTTCTTGTACCTCATGACATTTTCAGATCTGAATTA
>NC_029781.3:74921211-74921499 GCF_000817695.3 Arachis duranensis
ACTTTTTCAAAAATAATTTTTCTTGGATTGAATCTTGTGCCAAATTTTAAGTTTGGTGTTTTCTTGTTAATCTCTTTATAATTTTTGAAAATTTTATTAAAGTTTTCTAAAAATTTAAAGTTTGGTGTTCTTTCTTTTGTTCTTGGTGTTCTTGTGAATCTTCAAAGTGTTCTTGAGTTTTTCTTGTGTCTTGATCTTAAAAATTTTTAAGTTTGGTGTTCCTTGGTGTTTTCCCTCCAAAAATTTTCGAAAATAAGGAGCACTAGATCTAAAAATTTTAAGTCTTGT
>NC_029781.3:74922877-74923006 GCF_000817695.3 Arachis duranensis
ATGGATCAGGCTAATGAATTTAATCAGCAATTAGACTTTCTAACTCAACAGCTAGCCGAATTCAAGGAAATATTATAGGAAACAAGAATGGCTAACAGGAATATGGAAGTGCAATTAAAGCAGACAGAA
>NC_029781.3:74930534-74931021 GCF_000817695.3 Arachis duranensis
AATTGGCGCGCTCTCAACGGCGTTGGAAAGTAGACATCCAAGGCTTTCCAGCAATATATAATAGTCCATACTTTGCGCGAAGATAGATGACGTAACTTGGCGTTGAACGCCAAGTTCATGCTGCTGTCTGGAGTTAAACGCCAGAAAAACGTCATGATCCGGAGTTGAACGCCCAAAACACGTCATAACCTGGAGTTTAACGCCAAGAAAGGTCTCTACTCATGGATAGCTTTAGTCTCAGCCCCAGCACACACCAAGTGGGCCCCAGAATTGGATTTCTGCACCAATTATCTTAGTTTACTCATATTCTGTAAACTTAGGTTACTAGTTTACTATTTAAACAACTTTTAGAAACTTATCTTGTACCTCATGACATTTTCAGATCTGAATTACATACTTTTTGACGGGATGAGTCTCTAAACTCCATTGTTGGGGGTGAGGAGCTCTGCAACGTCTCGATGAATTAATGCAATTGTTTCTATTTCAC
>NC_029781.3:74931213-74940486 GCF_000817695.3 Arachis duranensis
ATCAATGGATTCTACTCCAGCCTGATTGAGAACCGACAGATGATTAGCCGTGCTGTGACAGAGCATAGGAACGTTTTCACTGAGAGGATGGGAAGTAGCCACTGACAACGATGACACCCTACATAGAAGCTTGCCATGGAAGGAGCCTTGCGTGTGTTGAAGGATTTCAAGGAAGAGTTGAAGTCAGAGGACAAAGCATCTCCAAAACTCCAACATATTTCCCATTACTGCACAACAAGTAACGATTTGATTCTCTTTTATTCTTCTTACAATTTTAAATACTTTGACTTCTTACAATTAAATCCAAATAACCTTATTGGCCTCCTGACTAAGATTAATAAAATAAACATTGATTGCTTCAAACCAATAATCTCCGTGGGATCGACCCTTACTCACGTAAGGTATTACTTGGACGACCCAGTGCACTTGCTGGTTAATTGTGCGAAGCTGTGTTAAATAGTCCATTAATATTAGCCACACAATTTCGTGCACCAAACGCCAGGTTGTAACCTGTTTCTGACGTTGAACTCCAGCTTGCAACCTATTTTTGGCGCTGAACGCCAAACTGCAAATGGAACTGGCGTTGAACGCCAGTTTACGTCATCTATCTTCACGCAAAGTATAGACTATTATATATTGCTGGAAAGCCCTAGATGTCTACTTTCTAACCCAATTGAGAGCGCGCCAATTGGACTCCTGTAGCTCCAAAAAATCTATTCCTAGTGCAAGGAGGTCAGAATCCAACAGCATCAACAGTCCTTTTTCAGCCTAAATCAGATTTTAGCTCAGCTCCCTCAATTTCAGCCAGAAAATACCTGAAATTATAGAAAAATACACAAACTCATAGTAAAGTCCAGAAATATGAATTTTGCTTAAAAAAATAATAAAATTATACTAAAAACTAACTAAAACATACTAAAATCTACATGAAATTACTCCCAAAAAGCGTATAAAATATCCGCTCATCAGCCACCAGCCATTCCTGCCATACGGTGAGTATGATGGACCACCGCCACAAAAGAAGAGGAAGACCAATGAGCCACCATCATCAGCTGAGCCTTCAGCACCTCCTGCACCTTCGGCACCTGCACCTAGACCTCAGACACCATATGAGTTGGGTTGGGAGATTCTTCAGACCCTCCACCGCTTTGAGCGCCACAATGCTCGCTGCTTTCAGTGGATTGTGGCGAAGTTTGAGGGTAGAGACCTTGGGCTACCTCCTCCGGATACACCAGAGCCTGAACTTGAGACCGAGGAGGCGGCAGCTGAGGAGCCGAAAGTCGAGCCAGCAGCTAAAGCTAGCCAGGCAGTCGAGCCCACTGACCAGAGAGCCAAGGAGAGGGCTGAGGAGCCACCAGTTCAAAGAGTTGAGGAGCCGGTAGCTGGAGCCGAGTAGATAGTAGAGATGGCAGCGTAGCCAGCTGACCAGGCTATCTAGGAGCTGGCAGCTAAGACCATCCCAGAGCTTTCCCGTGCCATCATAGTGTATCAGCGACATCCACACCCACCACTACCAGACGGTGGAGCTTCTTAGAGTTGATCACCCCTGGTTCAATTTTTTTGGCACGGAGGATCGTGCACTATTTAAGTGTGGGGGAGGATCTACGATATTTTGGGTGTAAAATTCTCTCCTCAACACTTGTTATTTAGCTTATTTTGAGTTTTTATTATGATTTTGTGGATATTCTTAGTACTTTGACTTATGCACTATGTACTTCTATTTTGGTTATTTATGTATATATTAGTTGCTTCTACTTATCTTTAGTGTTGCACTTCCATTTTGGTATATATACATATTGTACCTTATTTTGCATGATATATAGTATAGATATTGGTTGTGAATGGATGATGTGAATAGCATATGCCTAGCTCAATTTTGATCCTAATTGTTCATGGTAACTTTTGGTTGTTGAAAATTAGGAAAAGAACTAGGAAATTTTGGAAACTTTGCATCCATCACAACATTTATACATACATATAGGAAATAATTTTGGTGAAAAACAACAAAATTTTCAAGAATTTTGTTTAAGGGGGCATTCTATTGAATTGATTTGGAAAATTGGTTTTTACACTTGCTTGAATGATTTTTATGGAACATAGAAGAGGAAAGAACAAATACCTTGCGAGTTTTTTGAGCTTTGATGAGTGGTTACATATTTTAACCACTAATTTTGTTCATTATGTGTTATATCTCTTCTATGATTGTGATCTTAGTTTTGCTTGATTCTTTATTTCCAATGATTGATATTTTGATTGTATTAAGCATGAATGAGGCCATTTTTTATTAAAGTTTACTTAACTCATATGGCCTACCCTTTGCATCTACCATTGTTAACCCTTTGAGCTTGATTTACCCCATTGTCTTTGATATTAGTACATTACAACCTTAAGCAGAAAACCATGATCCAGCATGAATTATTTCCTTGATTAGCTTAGGTTGAGGAGTGTGTTTCATTTAAGTGTGGGGGAATTTTGGAAAACATTGGTAGTAGATGAAAATGTTTAATTTGGGTACTTCATTGAAAATTTTGGAAAATGGGAGCACTCATGTATGAACTATTAAACCATATGCATTTATCTTGATTGAAAAAAAATAATAATAAATAAATAAAAATTTCAAAAGGGGATGAAAGTTACCCCAAAGAGAAAAGAAATGAATAAGGAATGCATATGTAATGTGAATGAAAAAATATACATGAATGTTTGTGAAAAAGAAATGATGGGAAGTTAGGACTGCATATTTTTTGTTATTGGATTGATAAAGGTTGAGTTGGATACTTAAACTAATCAAGGATGCGATTGAATTAGTCCACTTGGCCATATCTATCCCACATTAACCCTAGCCCTGTTACAACCCCATTAAGTCCTCAAGATAATTGCATTCATGCATCACATGGTTGTTAATTGTTAGATGAAGAGCAAATCCTTGAAAACATGATTAGAAAGAGACTTGAGTGATTAAACCCTTAGACACCGAGTGATTTGAGTGTATACACGCCTAGTGAGGGTTCAATTATTACTCAATTCTATGTCTCTACCTTTCTTATCATGCAATCTTACAAGTTACTTCTTTTTGATGAGTTGAATCAATTCTTTAGGTTTTGATTGCATTGAGATAATTCTTTGCTTGGCCTTATATTTTTATATCTTGCTTGAAAATTTGATTGTTTGTTTTCACCAATTTCATAGGATACTACAGTATAGATAGATATAGATAGTATATAGTATATTTGCATGCATATAAATAGTTGCATTCAATAAGTTGTTTACCCCTTTGATCTTTCTCCTTGCTTGGTTTAGCATGACGACATGCTATTGTTTAAGTGTGGGGGAATTGATGAGTCCATATTTGATGATATATTTTGACTCAATTTGGATATATTTTATCACATAAACTCACACTTAAGCACAAAAATAGCAAACTTTTGTGTTTGATCCCTAAATTGAACCTAAATATGAAAACATGCATTTTTGTGCCTAAATTAGTTATTTTGATTCCACTTTCATGTCATTCGATGCCGTGATATATTTTGTGAGTGATTTCAGGTCATTTAGACAAGATTGGCTAATTAAAAGTGGAAGAAAGCATGTACAAGGGAGAACACATGAAGAAAACAAGGAAAAGCACACACAGCGAAGTATGCGTGCGCACAAGCACCTGTGCGTGCTCACAGGATCCTGCACGTGGTATCATTAATGAAACACGTGTTGCGCGATTTCTAAGGGCTTTTGGCCCAATCTTTGAAGGCTAGAGGCTAAATTAAAGTGCTATATGAATGGAGTATCAACACATATGAAGGCCTTAGGTAGAATTAGGACTTAGAATTTTATTTTTACATTTTTCCATAGTAGTAGGAGTAGGAGTAGTGTAGATTAGGGAGAGATCTCTTAGGGTTTTAATTAGGGTTCAATTATAGCATTTTATAGAAGCTTTGATCTTTGATTTTGCTCATCTTTATTGTAAGTACTCTCAATTTCCTCTTTAATTATAACACATTTACTTTCATTTGCTTTGGTTCGAGTTACTTGTTTATAATTGCAATTTTGAGTTTCTTGAAGTTTTTATTAATGAATTTCATATCTTATGCTTTCTTTATACTTGATTGGTTGACTCTTGTTGATATTGTTGATAGTTGGTTATACTTTTCTATTTTTCCTTGCAATTTTTCATATTTTACTTTTACGCACACAAGGTGTTTGTGAAAATGCCCATTATGGATTTTGAGTAGATTTTCACACCTTGGCTTGGAGTTTGAGTTCCTAGGATACTAGAGTCATAATGTCCGATATTTAGTTGTAATTCTTGGGGAGTTAGTTGACTCTTGTTTCCATTAAAGCTAGCCTTTTATCAACTACTTTGGTAAGTTGGCTAGGACTTATAGATTTAGGTCAATTATGCTTGCTTGACCTATTCCTCAATGTTAGGGGTTAGCAAAGCAAGATTAACTCATGATAATTATCATTGTTGTGGTTATGGCAATGATAGGATTCCTTAGACTCTCATTCCCAAGTCAAGGCTCTTATATGCATTTTAGCATTTTCACTAGTTTTGATCTTATTCTCTTTTTACTTGCACTAATATCAATTTTGATCATTCCTTAGTTCTTTTATTTCTTAGTTATTTTAATCTTCCGTTCTTTCATTCCAAAAACCCCTTTTGTTTCCACAACCGAAAGTGTGATATTTCAATTGCATCCTAGGGAAGACTGATAAACCACTATTTTATGGTTTATATTGTGCTAACTTGAGGGGTTTTTATCAGCTTTTTACCCATTATTCATATGATTTGCATGGTTTTACAAATTCCTTCCTGGATTTATTCTATGATTGAAAACTTGCTTCCTAAAGCTTTACAATTGTGTATTTTAATCTCCATTTATACCATTCGATGCCGTGATTTGTGTGTTAAGTGTCTCAGGCTATATAGGGAAGAAATGGCTTAGAGGATGAAAAGGAAGCTTGCAAAAAGGTAAGGAGCACAAGAAATAAAGAAGACAACCAGCGAACAGCGACGGACACGCATGGCTGACGCGTGCGCGGGATTTGGACAAAATCACAGCGACGCGTGGATTGGAGTTCGCGCAAATGATGCGAGCGCGTGCTTGACGCGCACGCGTGGAGGGGAAATCGTCAAGCGACGCGTACGCGTGACCGACGTGTACGCGTGACAAGCGCGATCTGCAGAAATAATAGAAATTGCTGGGGGCGATTTCGGCCCGCGTTTTGACCCATTTTTTGGCCTAGAAATACAAAATAAAGCCAGGGAACATGCAGAGACTCAAGACATACATGACACAACATTGAATATTCACAATTTTAGATGTAGTTTTTAGAGAGAGAGGTTCTTTCCTCTCTCTTAGGTTTTAGGATTAAGATTTCTTTTAGTCATTAAGATTGTTTCTTCATACCAGGTTCAATATTCCTTTATTTTGATTTCTCTTCTACTTTTAGACACTATAATGCTTTTATTTATTAATGACTTATGTTGTCAAATTGGCTTATGAACTTTTCCATGTTAGATTTGATTTCTTCTATTAATGCAATTTGAGTTATTTCGGATATATGATTTTTATTTAGCTTTCTATATTCTTGGCTTTGGTTGAGTAATTAGAGACTCTTGAGTTATCAAACTCTTTTGTTGATTGATAATTGGATGTTGCCAATTGACTTGAATTCCACTAACTCTTGTCTTTCTTTGGGAATTGACTAGGACTTGAGGATTCATATTGATTTATTCACTTGACTTGCCTTCATAGTTAGAGGTTGACTAAGTGGGAGCAACGAGCAATTCTCATCACAATAGATAAGGATAACTAGGATAGGATTTCTAATTTTCATACCTTGCCAAGAGTTTTCTTAGCTATTGATTTATTAATTCCTGCAATTTATTTTTCTTGTTCAAACCTTTCAAAAATCCAAAAATATTGTTTTCCATAACCAATAATAAAACACACATCCCTACAATTCCTTGAGAACATGACCCGAGGTTTGAATACTTCGGTTTATAAATTTTACTGGGTTTGTTACTTGTGACAACCAAAACTTTTGCACGAAAGGATTCTCCGTTGGTTTAGAAACTATACTTTCAATTAGATAATATTTTTATAAAATTCTTTACTAGCGAGAATTGATGCGTGAGCATCTTGTCTATCTTTTCCTAGTGAATTTGTATCTAATTTGTTGAGTTTAATTAAGAATTAATTATATTTTATCCACTTTGGATGCTATTTTGAGTTTTGTGCAATACTGTTTATTTTAGGTAGCATTCGGTGGAAATTGATGGAGTTTCTACAGCACAAGAATCAAAGGAGATGGCTGCGAGGAGCGACGCGCACGCATGCCTGACGCGTGCGCGTGAATTGGAGGTATCCATGGCGACGCGTGCGCGTGACTAACGCGTACGCGTGAATTGAAGATTTGCTCAGCGACGCGTACGCGTGACTGACGCGTACGCGTGACGTGCTCGATCTGCAGAATTTACAGAAATCGCTGGCGTGGATTTTGGGCCGCGTTTTGACCCAGTTTTTAGCCCAGAAAACACATATTAGAAGCTGCAGAATGGACAAATCAAATGGTCCCCACCCATCATCTGAAGACTTGTTAATTAATTCAAATTTAAATTCAAATCTTATTTTTAGGAAAAGATATTATTTTTAATTTTAGATAATTAGTTTTTAAATTTATTAGGATTAGTTATAAAAAAGGGATCTAATGCCATCAGATTGGGAGGACAGTACATTTTTACCAGAACCCTTATTTTTCTTCTCTGAACCATGAGCAACTAATCCTCCATTATTAAGGTTAGGAGCTCTGTCTATCTGTATGGATTGATTTGTTTGATCTTTCTAATTTAATTTATGTTTTGATTGATATTTCAATAATTGTTTTCGTTCTTTATTTTATGAACATTGGGTGGAATGGAAGTATGACCCATGTTCTAATTGAGTTCTTGTAAAATTTGGAAAAGCTCTTTACTTGAACAACAACTTGAAAACATATTATCCTAAATTTCTAATTGTTTGTATTTAACGGGATACGTGACATCCCTTATTTTTGGATAATTAGGATTTTTGTGGCATATAAACTGAATTTGAACTTCACCTTCTAATTGGAATTAATTGACCAAGGAATTGGCAGCTGATGAATCTTAGAGGAGACTAGGAAGGTCTAAGGAATTAGGGTCTAGTCATATATTGTTTGCCATAAAATTAAATCTTACATGATTAAATTAGTTAGTAAGAAAAATCAATCTGAAAAATAGATAACTCTGAAGCCTTAACTGTTCTCTCAAATATTTTATTCCCAACTTATTGCTGCTTGCTTTCTGAAATTCTTAAAGTACTGTTTAATTCTCTTTGAATATCTCAAAACTATTTTCTGCTTGCCTAACTAATCCTATCAAACGTTATTGTTGCTTGATCCATCAATTCTCGTGGGATCGACCCTTACTCACGTAAGGTATTACTTGGTACGACCCGGTGCACTTGCCGGTAAGTTAGTGGGTCACAAATACTGCATCAAGTTTTTGGCGCCATTTCCGGAGATTGATAGTGATTAACAACTATTAGTTGTTTGATTGCTTAGATTAGGCGTTTTATTTTTAATTTTATTAAAATCTATTTTTTTAAAAAAATATTTTCGAAAATTTTTTTAATAAATAAATAGCACCAATATTTTTCTTAATTTCTGAAATTAAATTTGGTGTTACCTATTTATTATTTAGTACTTTTATTTTATTATTTTACACAGATTACCTCACTGGGAATTTTCTACACTCTGACATAGAGATTCCCATCTTTTCTTGTTTTCTGTTTGTTTATGTGCAAGAACAGAGACAAAGAACATCTCTTAGACCTTGATCCTGAACCTGAAAGGACTTTTAGGCGGCGTTTACAACAAGCAAGGCTTTACAAGGTTGCAGAATCCACTATGGATCCGAATAATACTGATAATGCCAATGGGGCAAACCTGAATGGGAATGAGCAACAAAGGAGAGTGCTTGGATCTTACTCTTCTCCTACTGCAGCTCTCTATGGAAAAAGCATCGTGGTGCCTCCTATTGCTGCGAACAACTTTGAGTTGAAGCCTCAACTGGTCACTCTGGTGCAACAAAACTGCCAGTATCATGGTCTTCCCCAAGAAGACCCAAATTAGTTTATTTCTAGTTTTTTGCAAATTTGTGATACTGTGAAGACAAATGGAGTAAACCCAGATGTGTACAAACTCATGCTCTTCCCGTTTGCACTGAGGGATGGAGCAAAGCTATGGCTAGATTCCCAGCCCAAGGAGAGTTTGGATACTTGGAACAAGGTGGTTACTGAGTTTCTCACAAAATTTTTCCCACCAAAGAAGCTGACTAAGCTTAGGATGGAGACTTAGACCTTCAGACAGAAGGATGGTGAAACTCTGTATGAAGCTTGGGAGAGATACAAGCTACTGACTAGGCAATGCCCTCTGGACATGTTCTCCAAATGGACTCAACTAGATATCTTTTATGAAGGCTTGGGTGAAATGTCCAAGATGTGCTTAGACAATTCTGCAGGAGGTTTATTGCACAAGAAGAAGACACCAGAGGAGACTATTGAGCTTATTGAATTGGTTGCTAGCAACCAATATTTATACTCATCTAATAGGAATTCTGTGAACTCTAAGGCTCCTCAGAAGAAGGGTGTCATGGAAGTGGAAGCTCTTAATGCTATTCTTGCTCAGAACAAGCTTATATCAGCAAATAAATCTACTTACTCAACACATGGGTGGCATGCAAGTCTCAACTATCCACACCCAAAATCCACCTCCAGAGATCTCCTATTACATGGCAGGTAACTTTATGCAAAATGATAATTATGATTATGCTCAACCCTCTTCTGAACAGGTGAATTACATGAGGAGTGGTCCTAGGAATCCCAACAATGATCCATATTCTAAGACATACAATCAGGGGTAGAGGAATCACCCAAATTTTGGATGGAGGGACCAACCTCAGAGACCTCAAAACTTCAACAATAGTTCTCAGGGCGGTGTCCAGCAGAACAATGATTTGGAAGCAATATTGACAGGTTTTAGACAGGAAACCAGAGTGTCCATCAAGAACCTGGAGATTCAAATGGGTCAAATAGCCACCAGAGTTAATGAAATTGATCAGAGGACCACTAATAGCCTTCCTGGTAACACAATTCCAAATCTAAGAGCGGAATTGATGAGCGGATAATTTGTACGCTTTTTGGCATTATTTTTAGTATGTTTTTAGTATGTTTTAGTTAGTTTTTAGTATAT
>NC_029781.3:74940521-74947742 GCF_000817695.3 Arachis duranensis
CAGAGACTGAAAAGGACTGCAGATGCTGTTGGATTCTGACCTCCCTGCACTCGAAGTGGATTTTCTGGAGCTACAGAAGCCCATTTGGCGCGCTCTCACCGGCGTTGGAAAGTAGACATCCTGGGCTTTCCAGCAATATATAATAGTTCATACTTTGCCCAAGATTTGATGGCCCAAACCGGCATTCAAAGTTACCATCAGAATTCCCAGCGTTAAACGCCCAAACTGGCACCAGAATGGGAGTTAAACGCCCAAATTGGCATAAAAACTGGCGTTTAACTCCAAGAGAAGTCTCTACACGAAAATGCTTCAATGCCCAGCCCAAGCACACACCAAGTGGGCCCGGAAGGAATGCTATATAGTGATTTAGAATCCATTTGTGAAGTTTGTTGAGAATTCTTGATTGTTAAGTTCCTTGGTATGATGTTTCCAGTGACTTTCTATTGCTTTTTTTATCCACCGTTGATTTTGTTCACTACAAGAAAAACACCCATTCAGGTACACTTGAAAAGTGTAGCCAA
This sequence comes from Arachis duranensis, assembly GCF_000817695.3. Lineage (NCBI taxonomy): Eukaryota > Viridiplantae > Streptophyta > Magnoliopsida > Fabales > Fabaceae > Arachis > Arachis duranensis. Next base: position 74,941,043 of record NC_029781.3, read on the forward strand.
AAGTGAAAAAAAATGATGCCTTAGGCTACGGCTACGCTTTTTGGGCTACGGCTACGCTTTTTGGAGTGATTCCTATTCAGCCGTTGCCTATTCTCAAAGGCTACGTTTTTCTGCACCAAGGGCTACGCTTTTGACGTTTGGGAATAGGCTATGCTTTTCAAGTGATGCTGTCCAGGACCAAAGGCTACGTTTTTCAGCTTTCATTTTTCCAGAATAGGCTACGCTTTTCAACGCTACTGCATCACTTGTAAAGCGTAGCCACATTGTATACCATAACTACTTTTTATAAGCGTAGCCTTAGGTCCCTCTTTTTTTTGTATACTACAACTACTATATATAAGTGTAGCCTTAGGTCTCATTTTTTTTCTATATATATCTAATAATTATTAATACAACATAATAGTTAATAATATGATTACATATATAATAATTCTGCATTTTTATTTAAATGAGTTGAATATTATAAAATAAAAATAAATACATAATTATACTTATAATACACTTATAATAATTATACTTATAAATGCCTGGTAAGAGAAGTGGCGAATTACTACAAAGTTACGAGCTTCAAGAAATTCAAAGAAATAACACACTTATAATAAATTGCAAAGCAGTATGTTCTTCAATTATTATAGAAATATCATTATGTTAAGGACATTTTTGTTGTGGGGGGGGGACTATAAGCCAACTTGTTCAACTATTGAGTTACTAACTTCAGTAAGCTTTTGGTCAGGGCTCCTCGCCAATAGAGACACTTCTAGTCTTGCATCATTGTTGTCAGCTAGTTGAGCTTCAAAATCTTCATCAAATGCAACTGACAGAGGTGATTTCAAATTCAGAATGATATATTGAAATTGATACTATAAAGCAAAAGATAGATAGCTAGGTAAATTAATTATACAGCAAAATAATTAAGTTTTGTACCTGAACCATAGAGAGACAGTAGCTTTAGCTCCTTTAGGTAAAACTTTATAATCATAGGATTTAAGAAGTTCAGCACTGGCCAATGGATTCCCGCCAAAGGTACTGTAATCAATAATATACAAAGAAGTTCAGCACTCTTCTCTTGTTTAATTAATAAACAAATTTGCTTTCATTTCAATAAATGAAATTACTCGACCTATACAGAAGACTAAAAAATATTGCCAAGTGGTAAACAGAAGTATAAAACTTCAGACAACTGTCACAACTATCGGTAAGAAAATGTAAATAAAGGAATCATAATAAGGACCATTTATAAAAAGCATTTGTATGATAAAATCAAACCTTCCATGCTCTCCTGGTTTTATACAAAGCATTACATCCTTGTCTGCAAGAACTGCACTCACAGGAAAAACTCCTCCACCCAATGCTTTCCCTAGTATCTGAGTAAAAAGACAGAATAAGGTTCAACTCATAGTGCTGGGAAAGAATAAAAAGATATACAATTCACAAGGTTAAGCTGATTTCTATTTTCTAACCACAACATCTGGGCGAACTTCTTCCCAGTCACAAGCCAGTATCTTCCCTGTTCTTGCTAACCTAGTTTGTATTTCGTCTGCAATCATCAGCACATTATATGACCGGCACAAGTTGAAATGAATGATATATATTAATGCACATGAGAATGTGTTTTGTCTAGTAATGTGCACTTCAAATATTTTATAGCATAAGTTTCAAATTTTACCTGAAAATCAAAGAAATCATTGGTAAAATACTGATGGGACAAAACCGAAATACCATATATTGCTGCTGGAATCACAAGCCTTGGAAATGAAAGGGACATGCTACAACCCTTTATCAACAACTCCAATGAATCTTCTAGGTCCTCACTTCTTATACCAATCCTTTTTTATGAGAACTTGTTCATCAAAGAAAGGGATGATCAAAATAGGCCCCTTAGTAATTATGAAATTGTAAACAAGTTTGAGTTTTACTTTTTGAGCTTCTTTTTTCTGAATATCTGAGCAACAGATTTAGTAGAGAGGTTATCTACATGTTGATACAATAGTCAAAGGTACAAAAAATTGCATTGCAGATTATATCAGTTTAATTAAATACCATAACAATCATTGGAAAAATAAAGCTGCTATTTTCTTCTCATCCACATAGAGAAGCACCTACTTGAAAAGAAATCACATTCGCTATAGAAAATTAAATAAATGCAAATCAAACCTGAAAATGACTCCAATCTCATAACTCACAGTAGCCTCCACATCATAAAGCAACAATAAAAATCATTGGGAGATTCAAAGTTATAATAAATCCTGCCACAAAGTATACTAATAAAAAGATTTCCTTTTAGTCACAATTTAATATACCCTTCCCAATTCCCAAAGATGCCCTTCCTATAAGAAATATACTAGCAAATTCAAAGTTAAAAAGTTACTCAATAATCCCTGAAGACAACTCTAAAATTGGAACCAAAACTCTAACTCTGTTTGGCACGAAGGAATCAACTTGCCTTACTTGTAATCAAGCATTTCTTATAGCTGTCTTGTGCAAAAAAGTTAAATTAAAATAAGGTAGGTACATAGCTTAAACCAGTAGCTATGACAATGCAACTAAAAGAAAGAGTAATGCTAACCTTAGCTTTCACAGACACAAGAATACCACATACAACTGCAACCAGGCACCCAAACTCCAACAACCTCATTGTGCCAACTCCAATACTTCACATCCTCGAGATCTGTTTCATAATCCAAATGATGACACAGCTGAGTTAGACTGAAAAACAAAGAAAGGTTAGTTCCAATGTGACACTGATCCGAGTAAATCAGCTAAACGTACATTGGCAGTTGGTGTTTAAAATAATATAACTTTCGAGAACATAGAAAAGGATCAGCAACTCATTCATATATGGTGTTTTGTAAAATGTAAATTGTAGCATCATATTGAAAGTCATTAGCAAATCTTCTATTTTGCTTTTTAATTGATATCAAAATTCAGGAAACAGAATGACATATAGTAAGCATAAGAAGCAAAAATACACTGGGAAAGAGCTGCTTATCATGCACATATTTTTACTATTGATTTTGAATTTCAAACAAAATCAGCAAGCTCATACGACCATTGCTACACTTATGAGCAATACTTATCTTCAAGAAATGGGAAAGAGCTCGATGCAATAGGGGACTGAACCGACCACTTAGAATTTATAAACATGCAAGAGTACAGCTCTTGAATCAAATTCCTTCCTATCAAGTTCTACAATGATAAGAATTTGAAACTAATCGACACTAACTTTTGAAACTAAAATAATTGTTATAACAGATGCTAGTCTAATAGATATAGTGCAGCAAATTGTCAAAATTTGAAGCAAACAAACTAACTTCTGATTTCTAACTAACCTGACAGTTACAACAAATTAACCAACTCACAAATTCTCCAACAGATATAGTACCGAAGTAAACTGAAAGTACCTCCTCATTGTCACCCTCAGGATCTGAATGTAGCTCAGTAACACTACAAGCAATTCCTCTCTTCCCTCTTTATTCCAAAATAACATCGCCACGCGAACCAGAATCAGTAACAATTCGGAAAAAATAAACAAATAAACAAATAAAACACAAATTCCACTAAGAATGGAAAGCAAAGCTGCTACCTAAAGCTCGAGTTCAGCTTGAAGGAACTCCAACACCGTAGAGGGTAGCAGGTGCGTACGGAAACTGGGTAACGGGATTTGGCGAGAATTAGGAAAAAAAGGGGTATTCAAGTTGAACCCTGCATGTTCATCAACAATACATGGCTTGTTTATCAATTCACAATTCACAGTTGCATATAAACCATATTATTGTACCAAACCCCCAAATTAAAAACCCTAAAATTGGAACTCTAAACACCCAAATTTCAGAACCAAACGGAAATCTATAGATACCTTCTCAACGATGTGTGCGCAGAGAGGACGACCTAAGCATAGAAATGACGATGGTGAAGGTGCAGCTCACGATCAATGCAGGAGAGCGCAGCTGACGATCAATGCAGGAGAGAGCAGCTAACGATGAGTGGCGAAGTCGTGTGTGGTGAGTGGTGAGTGGTGAGTGGTGAGTGGGGAAGGAGCAACGGTGAGTGGCGAAGGTGAGAAGTGAGGATGCGAAGGCTTTCTCTGATGGTGAATGAAGGTGAGGCGCGAGTTGCTGAAGAGCTAGCTGATCTGTGTGCTTTGGGGGGCAAAGGCAAAAGAATTCACTAAGTTATACTCAGTATTTGGCCCTAGATACATTAGGAGACGTTTTTGAAGAGTACCCAAATTATAACCAAATAGGTTACTCTTTAAAAGTGTTCTCTTTGGTGAGAAAAGTGTAGCCATAGATATTTAAAAAAGGCTACACTTTATAAGTGATTTCAATAATACCTAAGGCTATACTTTTTAAATGATGCCAAAATTGTGTTTCTTTTTCTCTTACAAAAAGACAACACTGAGAAAAGCGTAGCCTATTCTAGGAATAGGCTACGCTTTTCAAATGTAGCTTAAAAAAAGTGTGGTTGAATGGGTGTTTTTCTTGTAGTGTCTATTGGATTCTTTAACCGGAATCTTCGTGGTATAAGCTAGAACTGATGGCGGCATTCAAGAGAATCCGGAAGGTCTAAACCTTGTCTGTGGTATTCTGAGTAGGATTCAATGATTGAATGACTGTGACGAGCTTCAAACTCCTGAGGGCTGGGCGTTAGTGACAGACGCAAAAGAATCACTGGATTCTATTCCAACTTGATTGAGAACCGACAGATGAATAGCCGTGCCGTGACAAGGTGCGTTGAACATTTTCACTGAGAGGATGGGAGGTAGCCACTGACAACGGTGAAACCCTTGCATACAACTTGCCATGGAAAGGAGTAAGAAGGATTGGATGAAGACAGTAGGAAAGCAGAGAGACGGAAGGGATCAAGCATCTCCATACGCTTATCTGAAATTCCCACCAATGAATTACATAAGTATCTCTATCTTTATCTTTATGTTTTATTCATCATCCATAACCATTTGAGTTTTCCTGGCTAAGATTTACAAGGTGACCATAGCTTGCTTCATACCAACAATCTCTGTGGGATCGACCCTTACTCACGTAAGGTTTATTACTTGGATGACCCAGTACACTTGCTGGTTAGTTGTGCGAAGTTGTGTTTATGCCATGGTATTGAACACCAAGTTTTTGGTGTTCATCACCGGGGATTAATTGAGTTGTGAAAAGTATTGATCACAATTTCGTGCACCAAGTTTTTGGCGCCGTTGCCGAGGATTGTTGAGTTTGGACAACTGACGATTCATCTTGTTGCTTAGATTAGGTATTTTTTTTTTCAGAATTCTTAAGAATGAATTCTAGAGTTTCATGATGATCTGTTGAAGTCTGGCTGGCTGTGAAGCCATGTCTAATTTTATTGGACCGAGGTTTCAACTTATCATCACAAGAGCTTGTTGATTTCTATCAATCTTGCTGTTGGAGCAATGATCTGCTAAGGCTTGGCTGGCCATTGGCCATGTCTAGTGTTTTGGACCGGAGCTTTCTTTGAAAGCTTGGCTGGCTATGAAGCCATGTCTAATTCCTGGACCGGAGTCTTAGACTAACATTGCATGATTCCTGGAATTCTCATTAAGAATTTTGATACCTTTATTTCCTCTTCACTTAATTTTCGAAAAAAATCCAAAAAAATTTTACAAAGTCATAAAAACTAAAAATGTTCTATGTTTCTTGTTTGAGTCTAGTGTTTCATGTTAAGTTTGGTGTCAATTGCATGTTTTCGTTCTTCTTGCACTCATGCATGTGTCTTCATTAATCTTCAAGTTGTTCTTGATGATTTCATTACTCTGATCTTTGAATTCTATTGACTTGAGTGTTTATGTGTCTCATATGCATTCTCATTTTTAGTGTCAGCAGTATACAAACTGCTAAGTTTGGTGTCTTGCATGCATTGTTATTTGATTTTAGTTGCATTTTGATTATTCCTCATTATTCAAAATCCAAAAATATTTTTAATTTGTGTCTTTTCAAGTCAATAATACAGGGAATTGATGATTCAGAACATTCAGCAGAGGAATCACACAGAAAAAGCTGTGCGTTCAAAATGCCCAGTGAAGAAGGACAGACTGGCGTTTAAACGCCAGCCAGGGTGCCTGGCTGGGCGTTTAACGCCCAAAAGGGTAGAGTTTTGGGCGTTAAACACCAGAATGTGCACCATTCTGGGCGTTTAACGCCAGGATGGCACAAGAGGGAAGATTCTGTTTTCAGTTCAAATTTTTTCAAGTTTTCAAAATTTTTCAAAATCAAATCTTTTTCAAATCATATCTTTTGAATCATATGTTTTCAAAATCAATTTCTTTCCATTTTCAAGGATACTTGCAATCAATTAATGATTTGATTCAACATTTCAAGTATGTTGCCTTTTCTGTTGAGAAAGGTTTAATGTTTGAATCATATCTTTTCTTGTTAGCCAAGTTATTAATTTTTAAAATCAAGTCTTTTTAAAATGTTTTTTCGAATCATATCTTATCAATCACATCTTTTTAAAAACCAATCATATCTTCTTAACCACATTTTTTTCAAAATAGTTTTCAATCAAATCTTTTTGATTTCTAATTTCAAAATCTTCTTCAAAAATCACTTTACTTCTTTCTCAATCATGGTTTTCGAAAATCAATTAAAGTTTTTCAAAATGTTTTCAAAATCTTTTACTTAATTTTCGAAAATTTCTTCCCCTCTTCTCACATCCTTCTATTTATGGACTAACA